>NW_027667765.1:0-208000 GCF_963924665.1 Micromys minutus
TAAGTGAAATTATTGCAATTTTGCCCAAAAATAAGTGAAATTTCTGTAATTTTGCCCCAAAATAAGGGAAGTTTCTGGAATTTTGCCCCAAGATAAGTGGAATTTCTGAGTTTTGCCCCAAAATAAAGAGAATTTCTGCCTTTTTGCCCCACAATTAGGGGAATTTCTGCAATTTTGCTCCAAAATACGGGGATTTTCTGCCTTTTTGCTAAAAAATAAGGAAATGCATACCTTTTTGCCATAAAAAAGGGAAATTTCTTCATTTTTGCCCCAAATTAAGGGAAATTTCTGCCCTTTTTCCCTGAAAAATGTGAAATTTCTGCAATTTTAACCCAAAATAAGGTGAATTTCTGCCTTTTTGCCCCAAAATAATGGGAATTTCTGCCTTTTTGCCCCAAAAGAAGAAAAATTTTTGCCTTTTTTCTCTGAAATATGTGAAATTTCTGCAATTTTGCCCTAAAATAAAGGAAATTCCTGCAATTTTTCCCCATAATAAAGGAAATTTCTGGAATTTTGCCCCAAAATAAGGGGAATTTCTGTTTTTTGCCCACAAATAAAAGAAATTTCTGCAATTTTGCCCTAAAATAAGGGGAATTTCTGCTTTTTTGCCTCTAAATAATTGGAATTTCTGTCTTTTTCCCCCAAAACAAAGGGAATTTCTGTCATTTTTGCCCCAAAATAAGGAAAATTTCAGACTTATTACCCTGAAATAAGTGAAATTTCTGCAAAATTGCCCCAAAATAAGGGAAATTTCTGCTTTTTTGCCCCCAAATTATGGGAATTTCAGCCTTTTTACCTCAAAATAATGAAATTTTCTGCATTTTTGCAACAAAATATTAGGAATTTCTGTATTATTGCAACAAAATATTAGGAATTTCTGCCTTTTTGCCACAAAATAAGGAAAATTTCTGCGTTTTTTTCCCTGAAATAAGTGAAATCTCTGCAATTTTGCCCCAAAATAAGTTAAATTTCTGCAATTTTGCCCTAAAATAAGGGAAATTTCGGGTATTTTGCCTCAAAATAGGTGGAATTTCTGAGTTTTGCCCCATATAAGGAGAATTTCTGCCTTTTTGCCCCACAATTAGGGGAATTTCTGCAATTTTGCTCCAAAATATGGGGAATTTCTGCATTTTTGCCTGAAAATAAGGGGAATGCATAACTTTTTGCCATAAAAAAGGGAAATTTCTTCATTTTTGCCCCAAATTAAGGGAAATTTCTGCCTTTTTGCCCTGAAATATATGAAATTTCTGAAATTTTGGCCCAAATAAGGTGAATTTCTGCCTTTTTGCCCCAAAATAATGGGAATTTCTGCCTTTTTGCACCAAAAGAAGAAAAATTTTTGCCTTTTTTCTCTGAAATAAGTGAAATTTCTGCAATTTTGCCCTAAAATAAAGGAAATTTCTGCAATTTTTACACATAATAAGAGAAATTTCTGGAATTTTGCCCCAAAAAAGGGGAATTTCTTTTTTTTGCCACCAAATAAGGGAAATTTCTGCAATTTTGCCCTAAAATAAGGGGAATTTCTGCTTTTTTGCCTCTAAATAAGTGGAATTTCTGTATTTTTCCCCCAATACAAAGGGAATTTCTGTCATTTTTGCCCCAAAATAAGGAAAATTTCTGACTTATTACCCTGAAATAAGTGAAATTTCTGCAAATTTGCCCCCAAAATAGGGAAAGTTCTGCCTTTTGCTCCAAAATAAGGGGAATTTCAGCCCTTTTACCTCAAAATAAGGGAAATTTCTGATTTTTGCACCAAAATATGAAAAATTTTGCCCTTTTGCCCCATAAGAAGGAAAATTTCTGCCTTTTTTCCCTGAAATAAGTGAAATGTCTGCAATTTTGCCCCAAAATAAGTAAAATTTCTGCAATTTTGCCCCAATATAAGGGAATTTTCTGGAATTTTGCCCCAAAATAAGTGGAATTTCTGAATTTTGCCCCAAAATAAAAAGAATTTCTGCCTTTTTGCGCCACAATTAGTAAAATTTCTGCAATTTTGCTGTAAAATAAGGGAAATTTCTGGCTTTTCCCCCAAAATATGCGAAATTTCTGAATTTTGTCTGAAAATAAAAAGAATGCATAACTTTATGCCATAAAAAAGGAAAATTTCTTCATTTTTGCTCCAAAATAAGGGGAACTTTTGCCTTTTTGCCACTAAATAAGTGGAATTTCTGTATTTTTCCAACAAAACAAAAGAATTTCTGTCTTTTTTGCCCCAAAATAAGAAAATTTTCTGACTTATGACCCTGAAATAAGTGAAATTTCTGCAAATTTGCCCCAAAAATAGAGAAATTTCTGTTTGTTGCCCCAAAATAAGGAAAATTTCTGCCTTTTTTTATGTCAAATAAGTGAAATTTCTGCAATTTTGCCCCAAAATAAGTAAAATTTCTGCAATTTTGCCCCAAAATAAGGATAATTTCTAAAAGTTTGCCCCAAAATAATTGGAATTTCTGAGTTTTGCCCCAAAATAGGAGAATTTCTGCCTTTTTGTGCCACAATTAGTGAAATTTCTGCAATTTTGCCCCAAAATAAGGGTAATTTCTGCCTTTGCCCCAAAATATGCGGAATTTCTGCCTTTTTGTCCGAAAATAAGAAGAATGCATACCTTTTTGCTATAAAAAAGGGAAATTTTTTCATTTTTGCTCCAAAATAAGGGGAACTTTTGCCTTTTTGCCTCAAAATAAGTGGAATTTCTGTCTTTTTTCCCCAAAACAAAGGGAATTTTTGTCTTTTTTGCCCCAAAATAAAGAAAATTTCTGACGTATTACCCTGAAATAAGTGAAATTTCTGCAATTTTGCCCCAAAATAAGGGAAATTTTTGCTTTTTTGCCCCCCAAAAAGGGGAATTTCAGCCTTTTTACCTCAAAATAAGGGAAATTTCTGCATTTTTGCAACAAAATATTAGGAATTTCTGGCTTTTTGCCCAAAATAAAGAAAATTTCTGCCTTTTTTCCCTGAAATAAGTGAAATTTCTGCAATTTGCCCCAAAATAAGTTAAATTTCTGCAATTTTGCCCCAATTAAGAGAAATTTCGGGTATTTTGCCCCAAAATAGGTGGAATTTCTGAGTTTTGCCCCAAAATAAGGAGAATTTCTGTCTTTTTGCCCCACAATTAGGGGAATTTCTGCAATTTTGCTCCAAAATACGGGGAATTTCTGCCTTTTTGCCCGAAAATAAGGGGAATGAATAACTTTTTGCCATAAAAAAGGGAAATTTCTTCATTTTTGCCCCAAATTAAGGGAAATTTCTGCATTTTTGCCCTGAAATATGTTAAATTTCTGCAATTTTAGCCCAAAATAAGGTGAATTTCTTTCTTTTTGCCCCAAAATAATGGGAATTTCTGCTTTTTTGCCCCAAGATAAGAAAAATTTTTGCCTTTTTTTCTCTGAAATAAGTGAAATTTCTGCAATTTTGCACTAAAATAAAAAAAATTTCTGCAATTTTTCATTATAATAAGGGATATTTCGGGAATTTTGCGCCAAAATAAGGGGAATTTCTGTTTTTTTGCCCCCAAATAAGGGAAATTTCTGCAATTTTGCCCTAAAATAAGGGGAATTTCTGCGTTTTTTGCCTCTAAATAAGTGGAATTTAAGTCTTTTTCCCCAAAAACAAAGGAAATTTCTGTCATTTTTGCCCCAAAATAAGGAAAAATTCTGACTTATTACCCTGAAATAAATGAAATTTCTGCAATTTTAGCCCAAAATAAGGTGAATTTCTGAATTTTTGCCCCAAAATAATGGGAATTTCTGCCTTTTTACCCCAAAATAAGAAAAATTTTTGATTTTTTTTTCTGAAATAAGTGAAATTTCTGCAATTTTGCCCTAAAATAAAGGAAATTTCTGCAATTTTTTCCCATAATAAAGGAAATTTCTGGAATTTTGCCCCAAAATAAGGGGAATTTCTGTTTTTTCCCCCCAAATAAAAGAAATTTCTGCATTTTTGCCCTAAAATAAGGGGAATTTCTGCGTTTTTGCCTCTAAATAAGTGGAATTTCTGTCTTTTTCCCCCAAAACCAAGGGAATTTCTGTCATTTTTCCCCAAAATAAGGAAAATTTCTGACTTATTACCCTGAAATAAGTGAAATTTCTGCAAAATTGCCCCAAAATAAGGGAAATTTCTGCTTTTTTGCCCCCAAATGAGGGGAATTTCAGCCTTTTTACCTCAAAATAATGAAAATTTCTGCATTTTTGCAACAATATATTAGGAATTTCTGCATTATTGCCACAAAATATTAGGAATTTCTGCCTTTTTGCCCCCAAATAAGGAAAATTTATGCATTTTTTTTTTGCTGAAATAAGTGAAATCTTTGCAATTTTGCCCCAAAATAAGTTAAATTTCTGCAATTTTTCCCCAAAATAAGGAAAATTTCGGGTATTTTGCCCCAAAATAGGTGGAATTTCTGAGTTTTGCCCCAAAATAAAGAGAATTTCTGCATTTTTGCCCCACAATTAGGGGAATTTCTGCAATTTTGCTCCAAAATACGGGGAATTTCTGCCTTTTTGCCCCAAAATAATGGGAATTTCTGCCTCTTTGCCCCAAAATAAGAAAAATTTTTGCTTTTTTTCTCTTAAATAAGTAAAATTTCTGAAATTTTGCCCTAAAATAAAAGAAATTTTTGTAATTTTTTCCATAATAAAGGAAATTTCTGGAATTTTGCCCCAAAATAAGGGGAATTTCTGTTTTTTTTGCCCCCAAATAATGGAAATTTCTGCAATTTTGCCCTAAAATAAGGGGAATTTCTGCTTTTTTGCCTCTAAATAAGTGTAATTTCTGTTTTTATCCCCCAAAACAAAGGGAATTTCTGTCATTTTTGCCCCAAAATAAGGAAAATTTCTGACTTATTACCCGAAATAAGTGAAATTTCTGCAATTTTGCCCCAATATAAGGGAAATTTCTGCCTTTTTGCCCCAAAAAAGGGGAATTTCAGACTTTTTACCTCAAAATGAGTGGAATTTCTGAATTTTGAAACAAAATATTAGGAATTTCTGCCTTTTTGCCCCAAAATAAGGAATATTTCTGCCTTTTTTCCCTGAAATAAGTGAAATTTCTGCAATTTTGTTCCAAAATAAATAAAATTTCTGTAATTTTGCCCCAAAACAAGGGAAATTTCTGGAATTTTGCCCCAAAATAAGTGGAATTTCTGAGTTTTGCCCCAAAATAAAGAGAATTTCTGCCTTATTGCCTTACAATTAGTGAAATTTCTGCAATTTTGCCCTAAAATAAGGGAAATTTCTGCAATTTTTCCCCATAATAAGGGAAATTTCTGCAATTTTGCTTAGAAATAAGGGGAATTTCTTTTTTTTGTCCCACAATTAGGGAAATTTCTGCAATTTTGCCCCAAAATAAGGGGAATTTCTGCCTTTTGCCCTAAAATATGGGGAATTTCTGCCTTTTTGTCTGAAAATAAAAGGAATGCATACCTTTTTGCCATAAAAAAGGGAAATTTCTTCATTTTGCTCCAAAATAAGGGGAAATTTTGCCTTTTTACCTCTAAATAAGTGGAATTTCTGTCTTTTTCCCCCAAAACAAAGGGAATTTCTGTCTTTTTTGCCCAAAAATAAGGAAAATTTCTGACTTATTACCCTGAAATAAGTGAAATTTCTGCAAATTTGCCCCAAAAATAGGGAAATTTCTGCCTTTTGCCCCCAAATAAGAAGAATTTCAGCATTTTACCTCAAAATAAGGGAAATTTCTGATTTTTGCACCAAAATATGGAGAATTTCTGCCTTTTGCCCCAAAATAAGGAAAATTTCTGCCTTTTTTCCCTGAAATAAGTGAAATTTTTGCAATTTTGCAAAAAAATAAGTGAAATTTCTGAAATTTTGCCATAAAATAAGAGAAATTTCTGCAATTTTTCCCCATAATAAGGGAAATTTCTGCAATTTTGCTTCAAAATAAGGGGAATTTCTGTTTTTTGCCCCACAATTAGGGAAATTTCTGCAATTTTGCCCCAAAATAAGGGAAATTTCTGGAATTTTGCCCCAAAACAAGTGGAATTTCTGAGTTCTGCCCCAAAATAAGGAGAATTTCTGCCTTTTTGTCTGACAATTAGAGGAATTTCTGAAATTTTGCTCCAAAATACGGAGAATTTCTGCCTTTTTGCCCGAAAATAAGGGGAATGCATACCTTTTTACCATAAAAAAGGGAAATTTCTTTATTTTTGCCCCAAATTAAGGGAAATTTCTGCCTTTTGCTATGAAATATGTGAAATTTCTGCAATTTTAGCCCAAAATAAAGTGAATTTCTGCCTTTTTGCCCCAAAATAATGGGAATTTCTGCCTCTTTGCCCCAAAATAAGAAAAATTTTTGCTTTTTTTCTCTGAAATAAGTAAAATTTCTGCAATTTTGCCCTAAAATAAGGGAAATTTCTGCAATTTTTCCCCATAATAAGGGAAATTTCTGGAATTTTGCCCCAAAATAAGGGGAATTTCTGTTTTTTTGCCCCCAAATAATGGAAATTTCTGGAATTTTGCCCTTAAATAAGGGGAATTTCAGCTTTTTTGCCTTTAAATAAGTGGAATTTCTGTCTTTTCCCCGAAAACAAAGGGAATTTCTGTCATTTTTGCCCCAAAATAAGAAAAATTTCTGACTTATTACCCTGAAATAAGTGAAATTTCTGCAATTTTGCCCCATTATAAGGAAAAATTCTGCCTTTTGCCCCCAAATAAGGGGAATTTCA
This sequence comes from Micromys minutus, assembly GCF_963924665.1. Taxonomy (NCBI): domain Eukaryota; kingdom Metazoa; phylum Chordata; class Mammalia; order Rodentia; family Muridae; genus Micromys; species Micromys minutus. Next base: position 6,677 of record NW_027667765.1, read on the forward strand.
GCCTTTTTACCTCAAAATAAGGGGAATTTCTGAATTTTGGCACAAAATATTAGGAATTTGTGCCTTTTTGCCCCAAAATAAGGAAAATTTCTGCCTTTTTGCCCTGAAATAAGTGAAATTTCTGAAATTTTGCCCCAAAATAAGTAAAATTTCTGCAATTTTCCCCCAAATAAAAGAAATTTCTGGAATTTTGCCCCAAAATAAGTGGAATTTCTGAGTTTTGCCCCAAAATAAAGAGAATTTCTGCCTTTTTGCCCCAAAATTAATGAAATTTCTGCAATTTTGCCCTAAAATAAGGGAAATTTCTGCAATTTTTGTTCATAATAAGGGAAATTTCTGTAATTTTGCACCAAAATACAGAGAATTTCTGCCTTTTTGCCCGAAAATAAGGGGAATGAATAACTTTTTGCCATAAAAAAGGGAATTTGTTCATTTTTGCCCCAAATTAAGGGAAATTTTTGCCTTTTTGCTCTGAAATATGTGAAATTTCTGCAATTTTAGCCCAAAATAAAGTGAATTTCTGCCTTTTTGCCCCAAAATAATGGGAATTTCTGCCTCTTTGCCCCAAAATAAGAAAAATTTTTGCTTTTTTTCTCTTAAATAAGTAAAATTTCTGCAATTTTGCCCTAAAATAAAAGAAATTTTTGCAATTTTTCCCATAATAAAGGAAATTTCTGGAATTTTGCCCCAAAATAAGGGGAATTTCTGTTTTTTTGCCCCCAAATAATGGAAATTTCTTCAATTTTGCCCTAAAATAAGGGGAGTTTCTGCTTTTTTGCCTCTAAATAAGTGTAATTTCTGTTTTTATCTCCCAAAACAAAGGGAATTTCTGTCATTTTTGCCCCAAAATAAGGAAAATTTCTGACTTATTACCCGAAATAAGTGAAATTTCTGCAATTTTGCCCTAATATAAGGGAAATTTCTGCCTTTTTGCCCCAAAAAAGGGGAATTTCAGACTTTTTACCTCAAAATGAGGGGAATTTCTGAATTTTGGAACAAAATATTAGGAATTTGTGCCTTTTTGCCCCAAAATAAGGAATATTTCTGCCTTTTTTCCCTGAAATAAGTGAAATTTCTGCAATTTTGTTCCAAAATAAGTAAAATTTCTGTAATTTTGCCCCAAAATAAGGGAAAATTCTGGAATTTTGCCCCAAAATAAGTGGAATTTCTGAGTTTTGCCCCAAAATAAAGAGAATTACTGCCTTATTTCCTTACAATTAGTGAAATTTCTGCAATTTTGCCCTAAAATAAGGGAAATTTCTGCAATTTTGCCCCAAAATAAGGGGAATTTCTGCCTTTTGCCCTAAAATATGGGGAATTTCTGCCTTTTTGTCTGAAAATAAAAGGAATGCATACCTTTTTGCCATAAAAAAGGGAAATTTCTTCATTTTGCTCCAAAATAAGGGGAAATTTTGCCTTTTTACCTCTAAATAAGTGGAATTTCTGTCTTTTTCCCCCAAAACAAAGGGAATTTCTGTCTTTTTTGCCCCAAAATAAGGAAAATTTCTGACTTATTACCCTGAAATAAGTGAAATTTCTGCAAATTTGCCCCAAAATAGGGAAATTTCTGCCTTTTGCCCCCAAATAAGATAAATTTCAGCATTTTACCTCAAAATAAGGGAAATTTCTGATTTTTGCACCAAAATATGGAGAATTTCTGCCTTTTGCCCCAAAATAAGGAAAATTTCTGCCTTTTTTCCCTGAAATAAGTGAAATTTCTGCAATTTTGCAAGAAAATAAGTGAAATTTCTGAAATTTTGCCATAAAATAAGAGAAATTTCTGCAATTTTTCCCCATAATAAGGGAAATTTCTGCAATTTTGCTTCAAAATAAGGGGAATTTCTGTTTTTTGCCCCACAATTAGGGAAATTTCTGCAATTTTGCCCCAAAATAAGGGAAATTTCTGGAATTTTGCCCCAAAACAAGTGGAATTTCTGAGTTCTGCCCCAAAATAAGGAGAATTTCTGCCTTTTTGTCTGACATTTAGAGGAATTTCTGCAATTTTGCTCCAAAATACGGAGAATTTCTGCCTTTTTGCCCGGAAATAAGGGGAATGCATACCTTTTTGCCATAAAAAAGGGATATTTCTTTATTTTTGCCCCAAATTAAGGGAAATTTCTGCCTTTTGCCCTGAAATATGTGAAATTTCTGCAATTTTAGCCCAAAATAAAGTGAATTTCTGCCTTTTTGCCCCAAAATAATGGGAATTTCTGCCTCTTTGCCCCAAAATAAGAAAAATTTTTGCTTTTTTTCTCTGAAATAAGTAAAATTTCTGCAATTTTGCCCTAATATAAAAGAAATTTTTGCAATTTTTTCCCATAATAAAGGAAATTTTTGGAATTTTGCCCAAAAATAAGGGGAATTTCTGTTTTTTTGCCCCCAAATAATGGAAATTTCTGCAAATTTGCTCTAAAGTAAGGGGAGTTTATGCTTTTTTGCCTCTGAATAAGTGTAATTTCTGTTTTTATCCCCCAAAACAAAGGGAATTTCTGTCATTTTTGCCCCAAAATAAGGAAAATTTCTGACTTATTACCCGAATTAAGTGAAATTTCTGCAATTTTGCCCCAATATAAGGGAAATTTCTGCCTTTTTGCCCCAAATAAGGGGAATTTCAGCCTTTTTACCTCAAAATGAGGGGAATTTCTGAATTTTGGAACAAAATATTAGGAATTTCTTCCTTTTTGCCCCAAAATAAGGAATATTTCTGCCTTTTTTCACTGAAATAAGTGAAATTTCTGCAATTTTGCCCCAAAATAAGTAAAATTTCTGTAATTTTGCCCCAAAATAAGGGAAATTTCTGGAATTTTGCCCCCCAAAAAATTGGAATTTCTGATTTTTGCCCCAAAATAAGGAGAATTTCTGCCTTATTGCCTTACAATTAGTGAAATTTCTGCAATTTTGCCCTAAAATAAGAGAAATTTCTGCAAGTTTTTCCCATAATAAGGGAAATTTCTGCAATTTTGCTTCAAAATAAGGGGAATTTCTGTTTTTTGTCCCACAATTAGGGAAATTTCTGCAATTTTGCCCCAAAATAAGGGGAATTTCTGCCTATTGCCCTAAAATATGGGGAATTTCTGCCTTTTTGTCTGAAAATAAAAAGAATGCATACCTTTTTGCCATAAAAAAATTTCTTCATTTTGCTTCAAAATAAGGGGTAATTTTGCCTTTTTACCTCTAAATAAGTGGAATTTCTATCTTTTTCCCCCAAAACAAAGGGAATTTCTGTCTTTTTTGCCCCAAAATAAGGAAAATTTCTGACTTATTACCATGAAATAAGTGAAATTTCTGCAAATTTGCCCCAAAAATAGGGAAATTTCTGCCTTTTGCCCCCAAATAAGAAGAATTTCAGCATTTTACCTCAAAATAAGGGAAATTTCTGATTTTTGCACCAAAATATGGAGAATTTCTGCCTTTTTGCCCAAATAAGGAAAATTTCTGCCTTTTTTCCCTGAAATAAGTGAAATTATTGCAATTTTGCCCCAAAATAAGTGAAATTTCTGCAATTTTGCCCCAAAATAAGGGAAGTTTCTGGAATTTTGCCCCAAAATAGGTGGAATTTCTGAGTTTTGCCCCAAAATAAAGAGAATTTCTGCCTTTTTGCCCCACAATTAGGGGAATTTCTGCAATTTTGCTCAAAAATACGGGGAATTTCTGCCTTTTTGCTCAAAAATAAGGGGAATGCATACCTTTTTGCCATAAAAAAGGGAAATTTCTTCATTTTTGCCCCAAATTAAGGGAAATTTCTGCTTTTTTCCCTGAAAAATGTGAAATTTCTGCAATTTTAACCCAAAATAAGGTGAATTTCTGCCTTTTTGCCCCAAAATAATGGGAATTTCTGCATTTTTGCCTCAAAAGAAGAAAAATTTTTGCCTTTTTTCTCTGAAATATGTGAAATTTCTGCAATTTTGCCCTAAAATAAAGGAAATTCCTGCAATTTTTTCCCATAATAAAGGAAATTTCTGGAATTTTGCCCCAAAATAGGGGAATTTCTCTTTTTTGCTACCAAATAAGGGAAATTTCTGCAATTTTGCCCTAAAATAAGGGGAATTTCTGCTTTTTTGCCTCTAAATAAGTGGAATTTCTGTCTTTTTCCCCCAAAACAAAGGGAAATCTGTCATTTTTTCCCCAAAATAAGGAAAATTTCTGACTTATTACCCTGAAATAAGTGAAATTTCTGCAAAATTGCCCCAAAATAAGGGAAATTTCTGCTTTTTTGCCCCCAAATAAGGGAAATTTCAGCCTTTTTACCTCAAAATAATGAAAATTTCTGCATTTTTGCAACAAAATATTAGGAATTTCTGCATTATTGCAACAAAATATTAGGAATTTCTGCCTTTTTGCCCCAAAGTAAGAAAAATTTGTGACTTATTACCCTGAAATAAGTGAAATTTCTGCAATTTTGCCCCATTATAAGGGAAAATTCTGCCTTTTGCCCCCAAATAAGGGGAATTTCAGCCTTTTTACCTCAAAATAAGGGGAATTTCTGAATTTTGGCACAAAATATTAGGAATTTCTGCCTTTTTGCCCCAAAATAAGGAAAATTTCTGCCTTTTTGCCCTGAAATAAATGAAATTTCTGCAATTTTGCCCCAAAATAAGTAAAAGTTCTGCAATTTTCCCCCAAAATATAGGAAATTTCTGTAATTTTGCCCCAAAATAAGTGGAATTTCTGAGTTTTGCCCCAAAATAAGGAGAATTTCTGCCTTTTTGCCCCACAATTAGTGAAATTTCTGCAATTTTGCCCTACAATAAGGGAAATTTCTGCAATTTTTCCCCATAATAAGGGAAATTTCTGTAATTTTGCACCAAAATACGGAGACTTTTTGCCTTTTTGCCCCAAAATAAGGAAAATTTCTGCCTTTTTTCCCTGAAATAAGTGAAATTTCTGCAATTTTGTTTCAAAATAAGGGGAATTTCTGTTTTTTGCCCCACAATTAGGGAAATTTCTGCAATTTTGCCCCAAAATAAGGGGGATTTCTGCCTTTTTGTCCAAAAATAAAAAGAATGCATACCTTTATGCCATAAAAAGGGAAAATTTCTTCATTTTTGCTCCAAAATAAGGGGAACTTTTGCCTTTTTGCCACTAAATAAGTGGAATTTCTGTATTTTTCCAACAAAACAAAAAGAATTTCTGTCTTTTTTGCCCCAAAATAAGAAAAATTTCTGACTTATGACCCTGAAATAAGTGAAATTTCTGCAAATTTGCCCCAAAAATAGAGAAATTTCTGTTTGTTGCCCCAAAATAAGGAAAATTTCTGCCTTTTTTTATGTGAAATAAGTGAAATTTCTGCAATTTTGCCCCAAAATAAGTAAAATTTCTGCAATTTTGCCCCAAAATAAGGAAAATTTCTAAAAGTTTGCCCCAAAATAATTGGAATTTCTGAGTTTTGCCCCAAAATAGGAGAATTTCTGCCTTTTTGCGCCACAATTAGTGAAATTTCTGCAATTTTGCCCCAAAATAAGGGTAATTTCTGCCTTTGCCCCAAAATATGGGGAATTTCTGCCTTTTTGTCCGAAAATAAGAAGAATGCATACCTTTTTGCTATAAAAAAGGGAAATTTTTTCATTTTTGCTTCAAAATAAGGGGAACTTTTGCCTTTTTGCCTCTAAATAAGTGGAGTTTCTGTCTTTTTTCCCCAAAACAAAGGGAATTTTTGTCTCTTTTGCCCCAAAATAAGGAAAATTTCTGACGTATTACCCTGGAATAAGTGAAATTTCTGCAATTTTGCCCCAAAATAAGGGAAATTTTTGCTTTTTTGCCCCCCAAAAAGGGGAATTTCAGCCTTTTTACCTCAAAATAAGGGAAATTTATGCATTTTTGCAACAAAATATTAGGAATTTCTGCATTATTGCCACAAAATATTAGGAATTTCTGCCTTTTTGCCCAAAATAAGGAAAATTTCTGCCTTTTTTCCCTGAAATAAGTGAAATTTCTGCAATTTGCCCCAAAATAAGTTAAATTTCTGCAATTTTGCCCCAATTAAGGGAAATTTCGGGCATTTTGCCCCAAAATAGGTGGAATTTCTGAGTTTTGCCCCAAAATAAGGAGAATTTCTGCCTTTTTGCCCCACAATTAGGGGAATTTCTGCAATTTTGTTCCAAAATACGGGGAATCTGCCTTTTTGCCCGAAAATAAGGGGAATGAATAACTTTTTGCCATAAAAAAGGGAAATTTCTTCATTTTTGCCCCAAATTAAGGGAAATTTCTGCATTTTTTGCCCTGAAATATGTTAAATTTCTGCAATTTTAGCTCAAAATAAGGTGAATTTCTTTCTTTTTGCCCCAAAATAATGGGAATTTCTGCTTTTTTGCCCCAAGATAAGAAAAATTTTTGCCTTTTTTTCTCTGAAATAAGTGAAATTTCTGCAATTTTGCACTAAAATAAAAAAAAATTTCTGCAATTTTTTATTATAATAAGGGAAATTTCGGGAATTTTGTGCCAAAATAAGGGGAATTTCTGTTTTTTTGCCCCCAAAAGGGAAATTTCTGCAATTTTGCCCTAAAATAAGGGGAATTTCTTCGTTTTTTGCCTCTAAATAAGTGGAATTTCTGTCTTTTTCCCATAAAACAAAGGAAATTTCTGTCATTATTGCCCCAAAATAAGGAAAATTTCTGACTTATTACCCTGAAATAAATGAAATTTCTGCAATTTTGCCCCAATATAAGGGAAATTTCTCCCTTTTTGCCCCCAAATAAGGGGAATTTCAGCCTTTTTACCTCAAAATAAGGGAAATTTCTGAATTTTGTCACAAAATATTAGAAATTTCTGCCTTTTTGCCCAAAAATAAGGAAAATTTCTGCCTTTTTTCCCTGACATAAGTGAAATTTCTGCAATTTTGCCCCAATATAAGTAAAATTTCTGTAATTTTGCCCCAAAATAAGAGAAATTTCTGGAATTTTGCCCCAAAATAGGTGGATTTTCTGAGTTATGCCCCAAAATAATGAGAATTTCTGCCTTTTTGCCCCACAATTAGTGAAATTTCTGCAATTTTGCCCTAAAATAAAGGAAATTTCTGCAATTTTTTCCCATAATAAGGGAAATTTCTGCAATGTTGCTTCAAAATAAGGGGAATTTCTTTTTTTTGCCCCAAAATATGGGGAATTTCTGCCTTTTTGTCCGAAATAAGAAGAATGCATACATTTTTGCCATAAAAAAGGGAAATTTCTTCATTTTTGCTCCAAAATAAGGGGAACTTTTGCCTTTTTGCCTCTAAATAAGTGGAATTTCTGTATTTTTCCCCCAAAAGAAAAAAAATTTCTGTCTTTTTTGCCCCAAAATAAAGAAAATTTCTGACTTATTACCCTGAAATAAGTGAAATTTCTGCAAATTTGCTCCAAAAATAGGGAAATTTCTGTTTTTTGCCCCAAAATAAGGGGAATTTCAGCATTTTACCTCAAAATAAGGGAAATTTCTGATTTTTGCACCAAAATGTGGAGAATTTCTGCCTTTTTGCCCCAAAATAAGGAAAATTTCTGCCTTTTTTCTCTGAAATAAGTGAAATTTCTGCAATTTTGCCCCAAAATAAGTAAAATTTCTGCAATTTTGCCTCAATATAAGGGAAATTTTTGGAATTTTGCCCCAAAATAAGTGGAATTTCTGAGTTTTGCCCCAAAATAGGAGAATTTCTGCCTTTTTGCACCACAATTAGTGAAATTTCTGCAATTTTGCTCTAAAATAAGGGAAATTTCTGCCTTTTGCCCCAAAATATGGGAAATTTCTGCCTTTTTCTCTGAAAATAAGAAGAATTCATATCTTTTTGCCATAAAAAAGGGAAATTTCTTCATTTTTGCTCCAAAATTAGGGGAACTTTTGTTTTTTAATTTGAATAAGTGCAATTTCTGTTTTTTCCCTCAAAACAAAAAGAGTTTCTGTCTTTTTTGCCCCAAAATATGGAAAATTTCTGACTTATTACCCTGAAATAAGTGAAATTTTTGCAAATTTGCCCCAAAATAAGGGAAATTTCTGCCTTTTTGCCCCCAAATACAGGGAATTTCAGCCTTTTAACCTCAAAATAAGGGAAATTTCTGCGTTTTTGCAACAAAATATTAAGAATTTCTGCATTATTGCCACAAAATATTGGGAATTTCTGCCTTTTTCCCCAAAATAAGGAAAATTTCTACCTTTTTTCCCTGAAATAAGTGAAATTTCTGCGATTTTGCCCCAAAATAAGTTAAATTTCTGCATTTTTGCCCCAAATTTAGGGAAATTTCGGGTATTATGCCCCAAAATAGGTGGAATTTCTGAGTTTTGCCCCAAAATAAAGAGAATTTCTGCCTTTTTGCCCCACAATTAGGGGAATGTCTGCAATTTTGCTCCAAAATACGGGGAATTTCTGCCTTTTTGCCCGAAAATAAGGGGAATGCATACCTTTTTGCCATAAAAAAGGGAAATTTCTTCAATTTTGCCCCAAATTTAGGGAAATATCTTCCTTTTTGCCCTGAAATATGTGATATCTCTGCAATTTTAGCCCAAAATAAGGTGAATTTCTGCCTTTTTGCCCCAAAATAATGGGAATTTCTGCCTTTTTGCCCCAAAATAAGAAAAATTTTTGCCTTTTTTCTCTGAAATAAGTGAAATTTCTGCAATTTTGCCCTAAAATAAGGAAAATTTCTGCAATTTTTCCCCAAAATAAGGGAAATTTCTGGAATTTTGCCCCAAAATAAGAGGAATTTCTGTTTTTTTGCCCCCAAATAAGGGAAATTTCTGGAATTTTGCCCTAAAATAAGCAGAATTTCAGCTTTTTTCCACTAAATAAGTGGAATTTCTGTCTTTTCCCCCAAAACAAAGGGAATTTCTGTCATTTTTGCCCAAAATAAGAAAAATTTTTGACTTATTACCCTGAAATAAGTGAAATTTCTGCAATTTTGCCCCATTATAATAGAAAATTCTGCCTTTTGCCCCCAAATAAGGGGAATTTCAGCCTTTTTTCCTCAAAATAAGGGGAATTTCTGAATTTTGGCACAAAATATTAGGAATTTCTGCCTTTTTGCCCCAAAATAAGGAAAATTTCTGCCTTTTTGCCCTGAAATAAGTGAAATTTCTTCAATTTTGCCCCAAAATAAGTAAAAGTTCTGCAATTTTCCCCTAAAATAAGGTTAATTTCTGGAATTTTGCCCTAAAATAAGTGGAATTTCTGAGTTTTGCCCAAAAATAAGGAGAATTTATGCCTTTTTGCCCCACAATTAGTGAAATTTCTGCAATTTTGCCCTAAAATAAGGGAAATTTCTGCAATTTTTCCCCATAATAAGGGAAATTTCTGTAATTTTGCACCAAAATACGGAGAATTTCTGCCTTTTTGCCCCAAAATAAGGAAAATTTCTGCCTTTTTTTCTGAAATAAGTGAAATTTCTGCAATTTTGTTTCAAAATAAGGGGAATTTCTGTTTTTTGCCCCACAATTAGGAAAATTTCTGCAATTTTGCCCCAAAATAAAGTGAATTTCTGCATTTTGCCCCAAAATATGGGGAATTTCTGCCTTTTTGTCCGAAAATAAGAAGAATGCATACCTTTTTGCCATAAAAAAGGGAAATTTCTTCATTTTTGCTCCAAAATAAGGGAAACTTTTGCCTTTTTGCCTCTAAATAAGTGGAATTTCTGTCTTTTTCCCCCAAAACAAAGGCAATTTCTGTCTTTTTTGCCCCAAAATAAGGAAAATTTCTGACTTATTACCCTGAAATAAGTGAAATTTATACAAATTTGCCCCAAAAATAGGGAAATTTCTGTTTTTTCCCCAAAATAAGGGGAATTTCAGCATTTTACCTCAAAATAAGGGAAATTTCTGATTTTTGCACCAAAATATGAAGAATTTCTGCCTTTTTGCCCAAAAATAAGGAAAATTTCTGCCTTTTTTCTATGAAATAAGTGAAATTTCTGCAATTTTGCACCAAAATAAGTAAAATTTCTGCAATTTTGCCACAAAATAAGGGAAATTTCTGGAATTTTGCCCCAAAATAAGTGGAATTTCTGAGTTTTGCCCCAAAATAGGAGAATTTCTGCCTTTTTGCGCCACAATTATAGAAATTTCTGCAATTTTGCCCCAAAATAAGGGTTAATTCTGCCTTTGCCCCAAAAATGGGAATTTCTGCCTTTTTGTTCGAAAATAAGAAGAATGCATACCTTTTTGCTATAAAAAAGAGAAATTTTTTTCATTTTTGCTCCAAAATAAGGGGAACTTTTGCATTTTTGCCTCTAAATAAGTGGAATTTCTGTCTTTTTCCCCCAAAACAAAGAGAATTTCTGTCTTTTTTGCCCCAAAATAAGGAAAATTTCTGACTTATTACCCTGAAATAAGTGAAATTTCTGCAAATTTGCCCCAAAATACAGGAAATTTCTGCTTTTTTGCCCCCAAATAAGGGGAATTTCAGCCTTTTTACCTCAAAATAAGGGAAATTTCTGCATTTTTGCAACAAAATATTAGGAATTTCTGCATTATTGCCACAAAATATTAGGAATTTCTGCCTTATTGCCCCAAAATAAGGAAAATTTCTGCCTTTTTTCCCTGAAATAAGTGAAATTTCTGCAATTTTGCCCCAAAATAAGTTAAATTTCTGAAATTTTGCCCCAAATTAAGGGAAATTTCAGATATTTTGCCCCAAAATAAATGGAATTTTTGAGTTTTGCCCCAAAATAAGGAGAATTTCTGCCTTTTTGCCCCACAATTAGGGGAATGTCTGCAATTTTGCTCCAAAATACGGGGAATTTCTGCCTTTTTGCCCGAAAATAAGGGGAATGCATACCTTTTGCCATAAAAAAGGGAAATTTCTTCATTTTTGCCCCAAATTAAGGGAAATTTCTGCATTTGTGCCCTGAAATATGTGAAATTTCTACAATTTTAGCTTAAAATAAGGTGAATTTCTGCCTTTTTGCCGGAAAATAATGGGAATTTCTGCATTTTTGCCCCAAGATAAGAAAAATTTTTGCCTTTTTTCTCGGAAATAAGTGAAATTTCTGCAATTTATCACTAAAATAATGGAAATTTCTGCTATTTTCCCCTATAATAAGGGAAATTTCGGGAATTTTGCGCCAAAATAAGGGGAATTTCTGTTTTTTTGCCCCCAAATAAGGGAAATTTCTGCAGTTTTGCCCTAAAATAAGGGGAATTTCTGCGTTTTTTGCCTCTAAATAAGTGGAATTTCAGTCTTTTTCCCCCAAAACAAAGGGAATTTCTGTCATTTTTGAAACAAAATAAGGAAAATTTCTGACTTATTACCCTGAAATAAGTGAAATTTCTGCAATTTTGCCCCAATATAAGGGAAATTTCTGCCTTTTTGCCCCCAAATAAGGGGAATTTCAGCATTTTTACCTCAAAATAAAGGGAATTTCTGAATTTTGGCACAAAATATTACGAATTTCTGCCTTTTTGCCCCAAAATAAGCAAAATTTCTGCTTTTTACCTAGAAATAAGTGAAATTTCTGCAATTTTGCCGCAAAATAGGTAAAATTTCTGCAATTTTGCCCCAAAATAAGGGAAATTTCTGGAATTTTGCCCCAAAAAAAGTGGAATATCTGAGTTTTGCCCCAAAATAGGAGAATTTCTGCCTTTCTGCCCCAAAATTAGTGAAATTTCTGCAATTAAGCCCTAAAATAAGAGAAATTTCTGCAAGTTTTCCCCATAATAAGGGAAATTTCTGCAATTTTGCTTCAAAATAAGGGGAATTTCTGTTTTTTGCCCCACAATTAGGGAAATTTCTGCAATTTTGCCTTAAAATAAGGGGAATTTAGCCTTTTGCCCCAAAATATGGGGAATTTCTGCCTTTTTGTCCAAAAATAAGAAGAATGCATATCTTTTTGCCATAATAAAGGGAAATTTATTCATTTTTGCTCCAAAATAAGTGGAAATTTTGCCTTTTTGCCTCTAAATAAGTGGAATTTCTGTCTTTTTTTCCCAAAACAAAGGGAATTTCTGTCTTTTTCCCCCAAAATAAGGAAAATTTTTGACTTATTATGCTGAAATAAGTGAAATTTTTGCAAATTTGCCCCAAAATAAGGGAAATTTCTGCTTTTTGCCCACAAATAAGGGGAATTTCAGCTTTTTTACCTCAAAATAAGGGAAATTTCTGCATTTTTGCAACAAAATATTAGGAATTTCTGCATTTTTGCCACAAAATATTAGGAATTTTTGCCTTTTTGCCCAAAATAAGGAAAATTTCTGCATTTTTTTCCCTGAAATAAGTGAAATTTCTGCAATTTTGCCCCAAAATAAGTGAAATTTCTGCAATTTTGCCCCAAAATAAGGGAAATTTTTGGAATTTTGCCCCAAAATTAGTGGAATTTCTGAGTTTTACCCCAAAATAAGGAAAATTTCTGCCTTTTTGCCCAACAATTAGGGGAATTTCTGCAATTTTGCTCCAAAATACAGGGAATTTCTGCTTTTTTGCACAAAACTAAGGGGAATGCATAACTTTCTGCCATAAAAAAGGGAAATTTCTTCATTTTTGCCCTAAATTAAGGGAAATTTCTGCCTTTTGGTTCTGAAATATGTGAAATTTCTGCAATTTTAGCCCAAAATAAGGAGAATTTCTGCCTTTTTGCCCCAAAATAATGAAAATTTCTGCCTTTTTGCACCAAAATAAGAAAAATTTTTGCTTTTTTTCTCTGAAATAAATGAAATTTCTGCAATTTTGCCCTAAAATAAAAGAAATTTCTGCAATTTTTCCCCATAATAAAGATAATTTCTGGAATTTTGCCTCAAAATAAGGGGAATTTCTGTTTTTTTGCCCCCAAATAAGGAAAATTTCTGCAATTTTGCCCTAAAATAAGGGGAATTTCTGCTTTTTTTGCCTCTAAATAAGTGGAATTTCTGTCTTTTTCCCTCAAAACAAATAGAATTTCTGTCATTTTTGCCCCAAAATAAGGAAAATTTCTGCCTTTTTTCCCTGAAATAAGTGAAATTTCTGCAATTTTGCCCCAAAATAAGTAAAATTTCTGCAATTTTGCCACAAAATAAGGGAAATTTCTGGAATTTTGCCCCAAAATAAGTGGAATTTCTGAGTTTTGCCCCAAAATAAGGAGAATTTCTGCCTTTTTGCCCCATAATTAGTGAAATTTCTGCAATTTTGCCCTAAAATAAGAGAAATTTCAGCAATTTTTCCCCATAATAAAGGAAATTTCTGCAATTTTGCTTCAAAATAAGGGGAATTTCTGTTTTTTGCCCCACAATTAGGGAAATTTCTGCAATTTTGCTCCAAAATAAAAGGAATTTCTGCCTTTTGTTCTAAAATATGGGGAATTTCTGCCTTTTTGTCCAAAAATAAGAAGAATGCATACCTTTTTGCCATAAAAAAGGGAAATTTCTTCATTTTTGCTCCAAAATAAGGGGAACTTTTGCCTTTTTGCCTCTAAATAAGTGGAATTTCTGTCTTTTTCCCCCAAAACAAAGGGAATTTCTGTCTTTTTTGCACCAAATAAGAAAAATTTCTGACTTATTACCCTGAAATAAGTGAAATTTCTGCAAATTTGCCCCAAAATAAGGGAAATTTCTTCCATTTTGCCCTTAAATATGGGGAATTTCAGCCTTTTTACCTCAAAATAAGGGAAATTTCTGCATTTTTGCAACAAAATATTAGGAATTTCTGCATTTTTGCCACAAAATATTAGGAATTTCTGCTTTTTTGCCCCAAAATAAGGAAAATTTCTGCTTTTTTTTCCTGAAATAAGTGAAATTTCTGCAATTTTGCCCCAAAATAAGTGAAATTTCTGCAATTTTGCCCCAAAATAAGGGAAATTTCTGGAATTTGGCCCCAAAATAAGTGGAATTTCTGAGTTTTGCCCCAAAATAAGGAGAATTTCTGCCTTTTTGACCCACAATTAGGGGCATTTCTGCAATTTTGCTTCAAAATACGGGAAATTTCTGCCTTTTTGCCTGAAAATAAGGGGAATGCATACCTTTTTGCCATAAAAAAGGGAAATTTCTTCATTTTTGCCCCAAATTAAGGGAAATTTCTGCCTTTTTGCCCTGAAATATGTGAAATTTCTGCAATTTTAGCCCAAAAAAAGGGAATTTCTGCCTTTTTGCCCTAAAATAATGGGAATTTCTGCTTTTTTGCCCCAAAATAAGAATAATTTTGGCTTTTTTTCTCCGAAATATGTGATATTTCTGCAATTTTGCCCTAAAATAAAAGAAATTTCTGCAATTTTTCCCCATAATATAGGAAATTTCTGGAATTTTGCCCCAAAATAAAGGGAATTTCTGTTTTTTGCCCCCAAATAAAGGAAATTTCTGCAATTTTGCCCTAAAATAAGAGGAATTTCTGCTTTTTTTTCTCTAAATAAGTGGAATTTCTGTCTTTTTCCCCCAAAACAAAGGGAATTTCTGTCATTTTTGCCCCAAAATAAGGAAAATTTCTTACTTATTACCCTGAAATAAGTGAAATTTCTTCAATTTTGCTCCAATATAAGGGAAATTTCTGCCTTTTTGCCCCCAAATAAGGGGAATTTCAGCCTTTTTACCTCAAAATAAGGGGAATTTCTGAATTTTGGCACAAAATATTAGGAATTTCTGCCTTCTTGCCCTAAAATAAGGAAAATTTCTGCCTTTTTCCCTGAAATAAGTGAAATTTCTGCAATTTTGCCCCAAAATAAGTAAAATTTCTGCAATTTTGCCACAAAATAAGGGAAATTTCTGGAATTTTGCCCCAAAATAAGTGGAATTTCTGAGTTTTGCCCCAAAATAAGGAGAATTTCTGCCTTTTTGCCCCACAATTAGTGAAATTTCTGCAATTTTGCCCTAAAATAAGAGAAATTTCTGCAATTTTTCCCCATAATAAAGGAAATTTCTGCAATTTTGCTTCAAATTAAGGGGAATTTCTGTTTTTTTGCTGGAAAATAAAGAAATTTCTGTAATTTTGCCCTAAAATATAGGGAATATCTTCCTTTTTTCCGAAAATAAGAAGAATGCATACCTTTTTGCCATAAAAAAAGAAATTTCTTTCTTTTTGCTCCAAAATAACGGGAACTTTTGCCTTTTTGCCTCTAAATAAGTGGAATTTCTGTCTTTTTCCCCCAAAACAAAGGGAATATCTGTTTTTTTGCCCCATAATAAAGAAAATTTCTGACTTATTACTCTGAAATAAGTGAAATTTCTGCAAATTTGCCCCAAAAAAGGGAAATTTCTGCCTTTTGCCCCAAAATAAGGGAAATTTCAGCATTTTACCTCAAAATAAGGGAAATTTCTGATTTTTGCACCAAACTATGAAGAATTTATGCCTTTTTGCCCCAAAATAAGGAAATTTTCTGCCTTTTTTCCCTGAAATAAGTGAAATTTCTGCAATTTTGCCAGAAAATAAGTGAAATTTCTTCAATTTTGCCCCAAAATAAGGGAAATTTCTGGAATTTTGCCCCAAAATAAGTGGAATTTCTGAGTTTTGCCCCAAAATAAAAAGAATTTCTGCCTTCTTGCCCGACAATTAGGGGAATTTCTGCAATTGTGCTTTAAAATACGGGGAATTTCTGCTTTTTGCCCGAAAATAAGTGGAATGCATAACTTTTTGCCATAAAAAAGGGAAATTTCTTCATTTTTGCCCCAAATTAAGAAAAATTTCTGCCTTTTTGCCCTGAAATATGAAAAATTTCTGCAATTTTAGCCCAAAATAAGGTGAATTTCTGCCTTTTTACCCCAAAATAATGGGAATTTCTGTTTTTTGCCCCAAAATAAGAAAAATTTTTGCTTTTTTCTCTGAAATAAGTGAAATTTCTGCAATTTTGCCCTAAAATAAAAGAAATTTCTGCAATTTTCCCATAATAAAGGAAATTTCTGAAATTTTGCCCCAAAATAAGGGGAATTTCTGTTTTTTTGCCCCCAAATAAGAGAAATTTCTGCAATTTTGCCCTAAAATAAAAGGAATTTCTGCTTTTTTGCCTCTAAATGAGTGGAATTTCTGTCTTTTTCCCCAAAACAAAGGGAATTTCTGTACTTTTTGCCCCAAAATAAGGAAAATTTCTGACTTATTACCCTGAAATAAGTGAAATATCTGCAATTTTGCCCTAATATAAAGGAAATTTCTGCCTTTTAGCCATCAAATAAGGGGAATTTCAGCGTTTTTACCTCAAAATAAGGAGAATTTTTGAATTTTGGCACAAAATATTAGTAATTTCTGCATTTTTGCCCCAAAATAAGGAAAATTTCTGCCTTTTTTCCCTGAAATAAGTGCAATTTCTGCAATTTTTTCTAAAAAATAAGTAAAATTTCTGCAATTTTGCCCCAAAATAAGGGATATTTCTGGAATTTTGCCCCAAAATAAGTGGAATTTCTGAGTTTTGCCCCAAAATAAGGAGAATTTCTGCCTTTTTGCACAACAATTAGTGAAATTTCTGCAATTTTGCCCTAAAATGAGGGAAATTTCTGCAATTTTGCCTTAAATAAGGGAAATTTCTGCAATTTTTCCCCATAATAAGGGAAATTTCTGCAATTTTGCCCCAAAATAAGGGGAATTTCTGTTTTTTGCCCCACAATTAGGGAAATTTCTGCAATTTTGCCCCAAAATAAGGGGAATTTCTGCCTTTTGCCCCAAAATATGGGGAATTTCTGCCTTTTTGTCTGAAAATAAGAAGAATGCATACATTTTTGTCATAAAAAAGGGAAATTTCCTCATTTTTGCTCCAAAATAAGGGGAACTTTTGCATTTTTGCCTCTAAATAAGTGGAATTTCTGTCTTTTTCCCCCAAAACAAAGACAATTTCTATATTTTTTGCCACAAAATAAGAAAAATTTCTGACTTATTACCCTGAAATAAGTGAAATTTCTGCAAATTTGCCCCAAAATAAGAAAAATTTCTGCCTTTTTGCCCCCAAATAAGGGGAATTTCAGCCTTTTTACCTCAAAATAAAAAAAATTTCTGCATTTTTGCAACAAAATATTAAAAATTTCTGCATTTTTGCCACAAAATATTAGGAATTTCTGCCGTTTTGCCAAAAAATAAGGAAAATTTCTCCCTTTTTTTCCCTGAAATAAGTGAAATTTCTGCAAATTTGCCCCCCAAAAAGGGAAATTTCTGCCTTTTGCCCCAAAATATGGGGAATTTCAGCATTTTACCTCAAAATAAAAGAAATTTCTGATTTTTGCACCAAAATATGGAGAATTTCTGCCTTTTTGCTCCAAAATAAGGAAAATTTCTGCCTTTTTTCCCTGAAATAAGTGAAATTTCTGCAATTTTGCCCCAAAATAAGTGAAATTTCTGCAATTTTGCCCCAAAATAAGGGAAATTTCTGGAATTTTGCCCCAAAATAAGTGGAATTTCTGAGTTTTGCCCAAAAATAAGAAGAATTTCTGCATTTCTGCCCCACAATTAGGGAAATTTCTGCAATTTTGCTCCAAAATACGGGGAATTTCTGCTTTTTTACCTGAAAATAAGGGGAATGCATACCTTTTTGCCATAAAAAGGGAAATTTCTTCATTTTGCCCCAAATTAAGGGAAATTTCTGCTTTTTTGCCCTGAAATATGTGAAATTTCATCAATTTTAGCCCAAAATAAGGTGAATTTCTGCCTTTTTGCCCCAAAATAATGGGAATTTCTGATTTTTGCCCCAAAATATGAAAAATTTTTGCCTTTATTCTCTGAAATAAGTGAAATTTCTGCAACTTTGCCCTAAAATAAGGGAAATTTTTGCAATTTTTCCCCATAATTAGGGAAATTTCAGGAATTTTGCCCCAAAATAAAAAGAATTTCTGTTTTTTTGCCCCCAAATAAGAAAAATTTCTGCAATTTTACCATAAAATAAGGGGAATTTCTGCATTTTTGCCTTTAAATAAGTGGAATTTCTGTCTTTTTCCGCCAAAACATAGGGAATTTCTGTCATTTTTGCCCCAAAATAAGGAAAATTTTTGACTTATTACCCTGAAATAGTGAAATTTCTGCAATTTTGCCCCAATATAAAAGAAATTTCTGCATTTTTGCCCCCAAATAAAGGGAATTTCAGCCTTTTTACCTCAAAATAAAAGGAATTTCTGAATTTTTGCACAAAATAATAGGAATTTCTGCGTTTTTGCCCCAAAATAAAGAAAATTTCTGCATTTTTTCCCTGAAATAAGTGAAATTTCTGCAATTTTGCCCCAAAATAAGTAAAATTTTGCAATTTTGCCCCCAAATAAGGGAAATTTCGGGAATTTTGCCCGAAAATAAGTGGAATTTCTGAGTTTTGCCCAAAATAAGGAGAACTTCTGCTTTTTTGCCCCACAATTAATGAAATTTCTGCAATTTTGCCCTAAAATAAGGGAAATTTCTGCAATTTTTCCCCATAATAAGGGAAATTTCTGCAATTTTGCCCCAAAATAAGGGGAATTTCTGTTTTTTGCCCCACAATTAGGGAAATATCTGCAATTTTACCCCAAAATAAGGGGAATTTCTGCCTTTTGCCCCAAAATATGGGGAATTTCTGCGTTTTTGTCTGAAAATAAGAAGAATGCATACCTTTTTGTGCTAAAAAAGGGAAATTTCCTCATTTTTGCTCCAAAATAAGGGGAACTTTTGCCTTTTTGCCTCTAAATAAGTGGAATTTCTGTCTTTTTCCCCCAAAACAAAGGAAATTTCTGTCTTTTTTGCCCCAAAATAAGAAAAATTTCTGACTTATTACCCTGAAATAAGTGAAATTTCTGCAAATTTGCCCCAAAATAAAGGAAATTTCTGCCTTTTTCCCCCAAATAAGGGGAATTTCAGCCTTTTTACCTCAAATTAAAAAAAAAGTTCTGCAATTTTGCAACAAAATATTAGGAATTTCTGCATTTTTGCAACAAAATATTAAGAATTTCTGCCTTTTTACCCCAAAATAAGGAAAATTTCTGCCTTTTTTCCCTGAAATAATTGGAATTTCTGCAATTTTGCCCCAAAATATGTGAAATTTCTGCAATTTTGCCCCAAAATAAGGGAAATTTCTGGAATTTTGCCCCAAAATAAGTGGAATTTCTGAGTGTTGCCCCAAAATAAGTAGAATTTCTGCTTTTCTGCCCCACAATTAGGGGAATTTCTGCAATTTTGCTCCAAAATACGGGAAATTTCTGCCTTTTTGCCCGAAAATAAAGGGAATGCATACCTTTTTGCCATAAAAAGGGAAATTTCTAAATTTTTGCCCCAAATTAAGGGAAATTTCTGATTTTTTGCCCTGAAATATGTGAAATTTCTGCAATTTTAGCCCAAAATAAGGTGAATTTCTGCCTTTTTGCCCCAAAATAATGGGAATTTCTGCCTTTTTGCCCCACAATAAGAAAAATTTTTGCTTTTTTTTCTGAAATAAGTGAAATATCTGCAATTTTGCCCTAAAATAAGGGAAATTTCTACAATTTTTCTCTATAATAAGAGAAATTTCTTGAATTTTGCCCTAAAATAAGGGGAATTTCTGTTTTTTTGCCCCCAAATAAAAGAAATTTCTGCAATTTTGCCCTAAAATAACGGAATTTCTTTCTTTTTGCCCCAAAATAAAGAGAATTTCTGCCTTTTTGCCCCAAAATAAAGAAAATTACTGTATTTTTTACCCCAAAATTAGGTGAATTTCGGCAATTTTGCTCCAAAATATGGGGAATTTCTGCCTTTTTGCTCAAATAAGGAAAAATTCTGCCTTTTTTCCCTGAAATAAGTGAAATTACTGCAATTTTGCCCCAAAATAAGTAAAATTTTTGCAATTTTGCCCCAAAATAAGGGAAATTTCTGGAATTTTGCCCCAAAATAAGTGGAATTTCTGAGTTTTGCCCTAAAATAAGGAGAATTTCTGCCTTTTTGCGCCACAATTAGTGAAATTTCTGCAATTTTGCCTTAAATAAGGGAAATTTCTGCAATTTTTCCTCATAATAAGGGAAATTTCTGCAATTTTGCCCCAAAATAAGGGGAATTTATGCCTTTTGCCCTAAAATATGGGGAATTTCTGCCTTTTTGTCTGAAAATAAGAAGAATGCATACATTTTTGCAATAAAAAAGGAAATTTCTTCATTTTTGCTACAAAATAAGGGGAACTTTTGCCTTTTTGCCTCTAAATAAGTGGAATTTCTGTCTTTTTCCCCCAAAACAAAGGGAATTTTTGTCTTTTTTGCCCCAAAATAAAGAAAATTTCTGACTTATAACCCTGAAATAAGTGAAATTTCTGCAAATATGCCCCAAAATAAGAAAAATTTCTGCCTTTTTGCCTCCAAATAAGGGGAATTTCAGCCTTTTTACCTCAAAATAAGGGAAATTTCTGCATTTTTGCAACAAAATATTAGGAATTTCTGCATTTTTGCCACAAAATATTAGGAATATCTGCCCTTTTGCCAAAAAATAAGGAAAATTTCTGCCTTTTTTTCCCTGAAATAAGTGAAATTTCTGCAAATTTGCCCCCCAAAAAAAGAAATTTCGGCCTTTTGCCCCAAAATAAGGGGAATTTCAGGATTTTACCTCAAAATAAGGGAAATTTCTGATTTTTGCACCAAAATATGGAGAATTTCTGCCTTTTTGCTCCAAAATAAAGAAAATTACTGCCTTTTTTCCCTGAAATAAGTGAAATTTCTGAAATTTTGCCCCAAAATAAGTGAAATTTCTGCAATTTTTCCCCAAAATAAGAAAATTTTCAGGAATTTTGCCCCAAAATAAGGGGAATTTCTGTTTTTTTGCCCCCAAATAATGGAAATTTCTGCAATTTTGTCCTAAAATAAGGGGAATTTCTGCATTTTTGCCTCTAAATAAGTGGAATTTCCGTCTTTTTCCCCCAAAACAAAGGAATTTCTGTCATTTTTGCCCCAAAATACGGAAAATTTCTGACTTATTACCCTGAAATTAGTAAAATTTCTGCAATTTTGCCCTAATATAAGGGAAATTTCTGCCTTTTTGCCCCCAAATAAGGGGAATTTCAGCCTTTTTACCTCAAAATAAAAAGAATTTCTGAATTTTGGAACAAAATATTAGGAATTTCTGCCTTTTTGCCCCAAAATAAAAAAAATTTCTGCCTTTTTTTACTGAAATAAGTAAAATTACTGCAATTTTGCCCCAAAATAAGTAAAATTTCTGCAATTTTGCCCCTAAATAAGGGAAATTTCTGGAATTTAGCCCCAAAATAAGTGGAATTTCTGAGTTTTGCCCCAAAATTAGGAGAATTTCTGCCTCTTTGCCCAACGATTAGTGAAATTTCTGCAATTTTGCCCTAAAATAAGGGAAATTTCTGCAATTTTTCCCCATAATAAGGAAAATTTCTGCAATTTTGACCCAAAATAAAGGGAATTTCTGTTTTTTGCCCTACAATTAGGGAAATTTTGGCAATTTTGCCCCAAAATAAGGGGAATTTCTGCCTTTTGCCCCAAAATATGGGGAATGTCTGCCTTTTTGTCTGAAAATAAGAAGAATGCATAACTTTTTGCCATAAAAAAGGGAAATTTCCTCATTTTTGCTCCAAAATAAGGGGAACTTTTGCCTTTTTGCCTCTAAATAAGTGGAATTTCTGTCTTTTTCCCCCAAAACAAAGGAAATTTCTGTCTTTTTTGCCCCAAAATAAGAAAAATTTCTGACTTATTACCCTGAAATAAGTGAAGTTTCTGCAAATTTGCCCCAAAATATACGAAATTTCTGCCTTTTTGCCCCCAAATAAGGGGAATTTCAGCCTTTTTACCTCAAATTAAGGAAAAGTTCTGCATTTTTGCAACAAAATATTAGGAATTTCTGCATTTTTGCAACAAAATATTAGGAATTTCTGCCTTTTTGCCCCAAAAGAAGGAAAATTTCTGCCTTTTTTCCCTGAAATAATTGAAATTTCTGCAATTTTGCCCCAAAATATGTGAAATTTCTGCAATTTTGCCCCAAAATTAGGGAAATTTCTGGAATTTTGCCCCAAAATAAGTGGAATTTCTAAGTGTTGCCCCAAAATAAGGAGAATTTCTGCTTTTCTGCCTAACAATTAGGGGAATTTCTGCAATTTTGCTCCAAAATACGGGAAATTTCTGCCTTTTTGCCCGAAAATAAAGGGAATGCATACCTTTTTGCCATAAAAAGGGAAATTTCTTCATTTTTGCCCCAAATTAAGGGAAATTTCTGCCTTTTTGCCCTGAAATATGTGAAATTTCTGCAATTTTAGCATAAAATAAGGTGAATTTCTGCCTTTTTACCCCAAAATAATGGGAATTTCTGCCTTTTTGCCCCAAAATAAAAAAAAATTTTGCTTTTTTTTCTGAAATAAGTGAAATATCTGCAATTTTGCACTAAAATAAGGGAAATTTCTACAATTTTTCCCCATAATAAGAAAAATTTCTTGAATTTTGCCCCAAAATAAGGGGAATTTCTGTTTTTTGCCCCCAAATAAGAGAAATTTCTGCAATTTTGCCCTAAAATAAAGGGAATTTCCTTCTTTTTGCCCCAAAATAAAGAGAATTTCTGTTTTTTTGCCCCAAAATAAAGAAATTTACTGTATTTTTTACCCCAAAATTAGGTGAATTTCTGCAATTTTGCTCCAAAATATGGGGAATTTCTGCCTTTTTGCTCAAATAAGAAAAATTTCTGCCTTTTTTTCCTGAAATAAGTGAAATATCTGCAATTTTGCCCTAAAATAAGTAAAACTTTTGCAATTTTGCCCCAAAATAAGGGAAATTTCTGGAATTCTGCCCCAAAATAAGTGGAATTTCTGAGTTTTGCCCTAAAATAAGGAGAATTTCTGCCTTTTTGCGCCACAATTAGTGAAATTCTGCAATTTTGCCTTAAATAAGGGAAATTTCTGCAATTTTTCACCATAATAAAGGAAATATCTGCAATTTTGCCCCAAAATAAGTGGAATTTCTGTGTTTTGCCCCAAAATTAGGGAAATTTCTGCAATTTTGCCCCAAAATAAGGGGAATTTCTGCCTTTTGCCCCAAAATATGGGGAATTTCTGCCTTTTTGTATGAAAATAAGAAGAATGCATACATTTTTGCTATAAAAAAGGGAAATTTCTTTATTTTTGCTCCAAAATAAGGGGAACTTTTGCCTTTTTGCCTCTAAATAAGTGGAATTTCTGTCTTTTTCCCCCAAAACAAAGAGAATTTCTGTCTTTTTTGCCCCAAAAAAAGGAAAATTTCTGACTTATAACCCTGAAATAAGTGAAATTTCTGAAAATTTGCCCCAAAATAAGAAAAATTTCTGCCTTTTTGCCCCCAAATAAGGGGAATTTCAGCATTTTAACCTCAAAATAAGGGAAATTTCTGCATTTTTGCAACAAAATATTAGGAATTTCTGCATTTTTGCCAAAAAATATTAGGAATTTCTGCCCTTTTGCAAAAAAATAAGGAAAATTTCTGCCTTTTTTTCTCTGAAATAAGTGAAATTTCTGCAAATTTGCCCCAAAAAAAGGGTATTTCGGCCTTTTGCCCCAAAATAAGGGGAATTTCAGCATTTTACCTCAAAATAAGGGAAATTTCTGATTTTTGCACCAAAATATGGAGAATTTCTGCCTTTTTGCCCCAAAATAAAGAAAATTACTGCCTTTTTTCCCTGAAATAAGTGAAATTTCTGCAATTTTGCCCCAAAATAAGTGAAATTTCTGCAATTTTTCCCCAAAATAAGAAAATTTTCAGGAATTTTGCCCCAAAATAAGGGGAATTTCTGTTTTTTTGCCCCCAAATAAGGGAAATTTCTTCAATTTTGTCCTAAAATAAGGGCAATTTCTGCATTTTTGCCTCTAAATAAGTGGAATTTCTGTCTTTTTCCCCCAAAACAAAGAAAATTTCTGTCATTTTTGCCCCAAAATAAGGAAAATTTCTGACTTATTACCCTGAAATTAGTGAAATTTCTGCAATTTTGCCTCAATATAAGGGAAATTTCTGCCTTTTTGCCCCCAAATAAAGGGAATTTCATCCTTTTTACCTCAAAATAAAAAGACTTTCTGAATTTTGGCAAAACATATTAGGAATTTCTGCATTTTTGCCCCAAAATAAGGAAAATTTCTGCCTTTTTTCTCTGAAATAAGTGAAATTTCTGCAATTTTGCCCAAAAATAAGTAAAATTTCTGCAATTTTGCCCCTAAATATGGGAAATTTCTGCAATTTTTCCCCATAATAAGGAAAATTTCTGCAATTTTGACCCAAAATTAGGGGAATTTCTGTTTTTTGCCCTACAATTAGGGAAATTTTGACAATTTTGCCCCAAAATAAGGGGAATTTCTGCCTTTTGCCCCAAAATATGGGGAATTTCTGCCTTTTTCTCTGAAAATAAGAAGAATGCATAACTTTTTGCCATAAAAAAGAGAAATTTCCTCATTTTTGCTCCAAAATATGAGGAACTTTTGCCTTTTTGCTGCTAAATAAGTGGAATTTCTGTCTTTTTCCCCCAAAACAAAGGCAATTTCTGTCTTTTTTGCCCCAAAATAAGAAAAAATTCTGACTTATTACCCTGAAATAAGTGAAGTTTCTGCAAACTTGCCCCAAAATATAGAAAATTTCTGCCTTTTTGCCCCCAACTAAGGGGAATTTCAGCCTTTTTACCTCAAATTAAGGAAAAGTTCTGCATTTTTGCAACAAAATATTAGAAATTTCTGCATTTTTGCAACAAAATATTAGGAATTTCTGCCTTTTTGCCCCAAAAGAAGGAAAATTTCTGCCTTTTTCCCTGAAATAATTGAAATTTCTGCAATTTTGCCCCAAAATATGTGAAATTTCTGCAATTTTGGCCCAAAATAAGTGGAATTTCTGAGTGTTGCCCCAAAATAAGGAGAATTTCTGCTTTTCTGCCCCACAATTAGGGGAATTTCTGCAATTTTTCTACAAAATACAGGAAATTTCTGCCTTTTTGCCCGAAAATAAAGGGAATGCATAACTTTTTGCCATAAAAAGGGAAATTTCTTCATTTTTGCCCCAAATTAAGGGAAATTTCTGCCTTTTTGCCCTGAAATATGTGAAATTTCTGCAATTTTAGCCCAAAATAAGGTGAATTTCTGTCTTTTTGTCCCAAAATAATGGGAATTTCTGCCTTTTTGCCCCCAATTAAGAAAAATTTTTGCTTTTTTTTTCTGAAATAAGTGAAATATCTGCAATTTTGCCCTAAAATAAGGGAAATTTCTACAATTTTTCCCCATAATAAGGGAAATTGCTTGAATTTTGCCCCAAAATACGGGGAATTTCTGTTTTTCTGCCCCCAAATAAGAGAAATTTCTGCAATTTTGCCTTAATATAAAGGGAATTTCTTTCTTTTTGCCCCAAAATAAAGAGAATTTCTGCATTTTTGCCCCAAAATAAAGAAAATTCCTGTATTTTTTGCCCCAAAATTAGGTGAATTTCTGCAATTTTGCTCCAAAATATGGGGAATTTCTGCCTTTTTGCTCAAATAAGGAAAATTTCTGCCTTTTTTCCATGAAATAAGTAAAATTTCTGCAATTTTGCCCCAAAATAAGTTAAATTTTTGCAATTTTGCCCCAAAATAAGGGAAATTTCTGGAATTTTGCCCCAAAATAAGTGGAATTTCTGAGTTTTGCCCTAAAATAAGGAGAATTTCTGCCTTTTTGCACCACAATTAGTGAAATTTCTGCAATTTTGCCTTAAATAAAGGAAATTTCGGCAATTTTTCCCCATAATAAGGGAAATTTCTGCAATTTTGCCCCAAAATAAGGGGAATTTCTGGTTTTTGCCACACAATTAGGGAAATTTCTGCAATTTTGCCCCAAAATAAGGGGAATTTCTGCCTTTTGCCCCAAAATATAGGGAATTTCTGCCTTTTTGTCTGAAAATAAGAAGAATGCATACATTTTTGCCATAAAAAGGGAAATTTCTTCATTTTTGCTCCAAAATAAGGCTAACTTTTGCCTTTTTGCCTCTAAATAAGTGGAATTTCTGTCTTTTTCCCCCAAAACAAAGGGAATTTCTGTCTTTTTTGCCCCAAAATAAGGAAAATTTCTTACTTATAACCCTGAAATAAGTGAAATTTCTGCAAATTTGCCCCAAAATAAGAAAAATTTCTGCCTTTTTGCCCCCAAATAAGGGGAATTTCAACCTTTTTACCTCAAAATAAGGGAAATTTCTGCATTTTTGCAACAAAATATTAGGAATTTCTGCATTTTTGCCACAAAATATTAGGAATTTCTGCCCTTTTGCCAAAAAATAAAAAAAATTTCTGCCTTTTTTTCCCTGAAATAAGTGAAATTTCTGCAAATTTGCCCCAAAAAAAGGGAAATTTCGGCCTTTTGCCCCAAAATAAGGGGAATTTCAGCATTTTACCTCAAAATAAGGGAAATTTCTGATTTTTGCACCAAATTATGGAGAATTACTGCTTTTTGCCCCAAAATAAAGAAAATTACTGCCTTTTTCCCTGAAATAAGTGAAATTTCTGCAATTTTGCCCCAAAATAAGTGAAATTTCTGCAATTTTTCCCCAAAATAAGAAAATTTTCAGGAATTTTGCCCAAAAATAAGGGGAATTTCTGTTTTTTTGCCCCCTAATAAGGGAAATTTCTGCAATTTTGTCCTAAAATAAAGGGAATTTCTGCATTTTTGCCTCTAAATAAGTGGAATTTCTGTCTTTTTCCCCCAAAACAAAGGGAATTTCTGTCATTTTTGCCCCAAAATACGGAAAATTTCTGACTTATTACCCTGAAATTAGTGAAATTTCTGCAATTTTGCCCCAATATAAGGGAAATTTCTGCCTTTTTGCCCCCAAATAAGGGGAATTTCAGCCTTTTTACCTCAAAATAAAAAGAATTTCTGAATTTTGGCACATAATATTAGGAATTTCTGCCTTTTTGCCCCAAAATAAGAAAAATTTCTGCTTTTTTTCCCTGAAATAAGTGAAATTTCTGCAATATTGCCCCAAAATAAGTAAAATTTCTGCAATTTTGCCCCTAAATAAGGGAAATTTCTGGAATTTTGCCCCAAAATAAGTGGAATTTCTGAGTTTTGCCCCAAAATTAGAAGAATTTCTGCCTCTTTGCCCCACGATTAGTGAAATTTCTGCAATTTTGCCTTAAATAAGGGAAATTTCTGCAATTTTTCCCCATAATAAGGAAAATTTCTGCAATTTTTACACAAAATAAGCGGAATTTCTGTTTTTTGCCCTACAATTAGGGAAATTTCGGCAATTTTGCCCCAAAATAAGGGGAATTTCTGCCTCTTGCCCCAAAATATGGGGAATTTCTGCCTTTTTGTCTGAAAATAAGAAGAATGCATAACTTTTTGCCATAAAAAAGGGAAATTTCCTCATTTTTGCTCCAAAATAAGGGGAACTTTTGCCTTTTCGCCTCTAAATAAGTGGAATTTCTGTCTTTTTCCCCCAAAACAAAGGAAATTTCTGTCTTTTTTGCCCCAAAATAAGAAAAATTTCTGACTTATTACCCTGAAATAAGTGAAGTTTCTGCAAATTTGCCCCAAAATATAGGAAATTTCTGCCTTTTTGCCCCAAATAAGGGGATTTTCAGCCTTTTAACCTCAAATTAAGGAAAAGTTCTGCATTTTTGCAACAAAATATTAGGAATTTCTGCATTTTTGCAACAAAATATTAGGAATTTATGCCTTTTTGCCCCAAAATAAGGAAAATTTCTGCCTTTTTTTCCCTGAAATAATTGAAATTTCTGCAATTTTGCCCCAAAATATGTGAAATTTCTGCAATTTTACCCCAAAATAAGTGGAATTTCTGAGTGTTGCCACAAAATAAGGAGAATTTCTGCTTTTCTGCCCCACAATTAGGGGAATTTCTGCAATTTTGCTCCAAAATACGGGAAATTTCTGCCTTTTTTTCCTGAAAATAAAGGGAATGCATACCTTTTTGCCATAAAAAGAGAAATTTCTTCATTTTTGCCCCAAATTAAGGGAAATTTCTGCCTTTTTGCCCTGAAATATGTGAAATTTCTGCAATTTTAGCCCAAAATAAGGTGAATTTCTGCCTTTTTGCCCCAAAATAATGGGAATTTCTGCCTTTTTGCCCCCAAATAAGAAAAATTTTTGCTTTTTTTTCTGAAATAAGTGAAATATCTGCAATTTTGCCCTAAAATAAGGGAAATTTCTACAATTTTTCCCCATAATAAGGGAAATTTCTTGAATTTTGCCCCAAAATAAGGGGAATTTCTGTTTTTTTTCCCCCAAATAAGAGAAATTTCTGTAATTTTGCCCTAAAATAAAGGGTATTTCTTTCTTTTTGCCGCAAAATAAAGAGAATTTCTGCCTTTTTGCCCCAAAATAAAGAAAATTACTGTATTTTTTACTGCCAAATTAGGTGAATTTCTGCAATTTTGCTCCAAAATATGGGGAATTTCTGCCTTTTTTTTCAAATAAGGAAAATTTCTGGCTTTTTTCCCTGAAATAAGTAAAATTTGTGCAATTTTGCCCCAAAATAAGTAAAATTTTTGCAATTTTGCCCCAAAATAAGGGAAATTTCTGGAATTTTGCCCCAAAATAAGTGGAATTTCTGAGTTTTGCCCTAAAATAAGGAGAATTTCTGCCTTTTTGCGCCACAATTAGTGAAATTTCTGCAATTTTGCCTTAAGTAAGGGAAATTTCTGCAATTTTTCACCATAATAAGGGAAATTTCTGTAATTTTGCCCCAAAATAAGTGGAATTTCTGGTTTTTGCCACACAATTAGGGAAATTTCTGCAATTTTGCCTTAAAATAAGGGGAATTTCTGCCTTTTGCCCCAAAATATAGGGAATTTCTGCCTTTTTGTCTGAACATAAGAAGAATGCATACATTTTTGCCATAAAAAGGGAAATTTCTTCATTTTTGCTCCAAAATAAGGGGAACTTTTGCATTTTTGCCTCTAAATAAGTTGAATTTCTGTCTTTTTCCCCCAAAACAAAGGGAATTTCTGTCTTTTTTGCCCCAAAATAAGGAAAATTTCTGACTTATAACCCTGAAATAAGTGAAATTTCTGCAAATTTGCCCCAAAATAAGAAAAATTTCTGCCTTTTTGCCCCCAAATAAGGGGAATTTCAGCCTTTTTACCTCAAAATAAGAGAAATTTATGCATTTTTGCAACAAAATATTAGGAATTTCTGCATTTTTGCCACAAAATATTAGGAATTTCTGCCCTTTTGCCAAAAAGTAAGGAAAATTTCTGCCTTTTTTTCCTTGAAATAAGTGAAATTTCTGCAAATTTGCCCCCAAAAAAGGGAAATTTCGGCCTTTTGCCCCAAAATAAGGGGAATTTCAGCATTTTACCTCAAAATAAGGGAAATTTCTAATTTTTGCACCAAAAATATGGAGAATTTCTGCCTTTTTGCCCCAAAATAAAGAAAATTACTGCCTTTTTTCCCTGAAATAAGTGAAATTTCTGCAATTTTGCCCCAAAATAAGTGAAATTTCTGCAATTTTTCCCCAAAATAAGAAAATTTTCAGGAATTTTGCCCCAAAATAAGGGGAATTTCTGTTTTTTTGCCCCCAAATAATGGAAATTTCTGCAATTTTGTCCTAAAATAAGGGGAATTTCTGCATTTTTGCCTCTAAATAAGTGAAATTTTTGTCTTTTTCCCCCAAAACAAAGGGAATTTCTGTTATTTTTGCCCCAAAATACAGAAAATTTCTGACTTATTACCCTGAAATTAGTGAAATTTCTGCAATATTAGCCCAAAATAAGGTGAATTTCTGCCTCTTTGCCCCAAAATAATGGGAATTTCTGCCTTTTTGCCCCAAAATAAAAAAAAAATTTTGCCTTTTTTCTCTGAAATAAGTGAAATTTCTGCAATTTTGCCCTAAAATAAGGGAAATTTCTGCAATTTTTCCTCATAATTAGGGAAATTTCAGGAATTTTGCCCCACAATAAGCTGAATTTCTTTATTTTTGCCCCAAATAAGGGAAATTTCTGCAATTTTGCCCTAAAATAAGGGGAATTTTATGCTTTTTTGCCTCTAAATAAGTGGAATTTCTGTCTTTTTCCCCCAAAACAAAAAGAATTTCTGTCATTTTTGCCCCAAAATAAGAAAAATTTCTGACTTATTACCCTTAAATTAGTGAAATTTCTGAAATCTTGCCCCAATATAAGGGAAATTTCTGCCTTTTTGCCCTCAAAAAAGGGGAATTTCAGCCTTTTACCTCAAAATAAGGAGAATTTCTGAATTTTGACACAAAATATTAGAAATTTCTGCATTTTTGCCCCAAAATAAGGAAAATTTCTGCCTTTTTTCCCTGAAATAAGTGAAATTTCTGAAATTTTGCCCCAAAATAAGTAAAATTTCTGCAATTTTGCCCCAAAATAAGGGAAATTTCTGGAATTTTGCCCCAAAATAAGTGGAATTTCTGAGTTTTGCCCCAAAATAAGCAGAATTTGGGCCTTTTTGCCCCACGATTAGTGAAATTTCTGCAATTTTGCCCTAAAATAAGGGAAATTTCTGCAATTTTTCCCCATAATAAGGGAAATTTCTGCAATTTTGACCCAAAATAAGGGAAATTTCTGTTTTTTGCCCCACAATTAGGTAAATTTCTGCAATTTTGCCCCAAAATAAGGGGAATTTCTGCCTATTGCCCCAAAATATGGGGAATTTCTGCCTTTATACCTCAAAATAAGAAAAATGCATACCTTTTTGCCATAAAAAGGGGAAATTTCCTCCTTTTTGCTCCAAAATAAGGGGAACTTTTGCCTTTTTGCCTCTAAATAAGTGGAATTTCTTTTTCCCCCAAAACAAAGTGAATTTCTGTCTTTTTTGCCCCAAAATAAGAAAAATTTCTGACTTATTACCCTGAAATAAGTAAAATTTCTGCAAATTTGCCCCAAAATAAAGGAAATTTCTGCCTTTTTGCCTCAAAATAAGGAGCATTACAGCCTTTTTACCTCAAAATAAGGGAAATTTCTGAATTTTTCCAACAAAATATTAGGAATTTCTGCATTTTTGCAACAAAATATTAGGAATTTCTGATATTTTGCCCCAAAATAAGGAAAATTTCTGCATTTTTTTCCCTGAAATAAGTGAAATTTCTGCAATTTTGCCCCAAAATAAGTAAAATTTCTGCAATTTTGCCCCAAAATAAGGGAAATTTCTGGAATTTTGCCCCAAAATAAGTGGAATTTCTGAGTTTTGCCCAAAAATAAGGAGAATTTCTGCATTTCTGCCCCACAATTAGGGGAATTTCTGAAATTTTGCTTCAAAATACGGGGAATTTCTGCCTTTTTGCCGGAAAATAAGGGGAATGCATACCTTTTTGCCATAAAAAAGGAAAATTTCTTCATTTTTGCCCCAAATTAAGGGAAATTCCTGCCTTTTTGCCCTGAAATATGTGAAATTTCTGCAATTTTAGCCCAAAATAAGTTGAATTTCTGCCTTTTTGCCCCAAAATATTGGGAATTTCTGCCTTTTTGCCCCAAAATAAGAAAAATTTTTGCCTTTTTTCTCTGAAATAAGTGAAATTTCTGCAATTTTGCCCTGAAATAAAGGAAATTTCTGCAATTTTTCCCCATAATTATGGAAATTTCAGGAATTTTGCCCCAAAAAAAAGGAATTTCTTTATTTTTGCCCCAAATAAGGAAAATTTCTGCAATTTTGCCCTAAAATAAGGGGAATTTTATGCTTTTTTGCCTCTAAATAAGTGGAATTTCTGTCTTTTTCCCCCCCAAAAAAAGAATTTCTGTCATTTTTGCCCCAAAAGAAGGAAAATTTCTGACTTATTACCCTTAAATTAGTGAAATTTCTGAAATTTTGCCCCAATATAAGGAAAATTTCTGCCTTTTTGCCCCCCAAAAAAGGAATTTCAGCCTTTTTACCTCAAAATAAGGAGAATTTCTGAATTTTGGCACAAAATATTAAGAATTTCTGCATTTTTGCCCCAAAATAAGGAAAATTTCTGCCTTTTTTCCATGAAATAAGTGAAATTTCTGAAATTTTTCCCCAAAATAAGTAAAATTTCTGCAATTTTGCACCCAAATAAGGGAAATTTCTGGAATTTTGCCCCAAAATAAGTGGAATTTCTGAGTTTTGCCCCAAAATAAGGAGAATTTCTGCCTTTTAGCCCCACGATTAGTGAAATTTCTGCAATTTTGCCCCAAAATAAGGGAAATTTCTGCAATTTTTCCCCATAATAATGGAAATTTCTGCAATTTTGACCCAAAATAAGGGGAATTTCTGTTTTTTGCCCCACAATTAGGGAAATTTCTGCAATTTTGCCCCAAAATAAAGGGAATTTCTGCCTATTGCCCAAAAATATGGGGAATTTCTGCCTTCTTTTCTGAAAATATGAAAAATGCATACTTTTTTTGCCATAAAAAGGGAAATTTCCTCATTTTTGCTCCAAAATAAGGGGAACTTTTGCCTTTTTGCCTCTAAATAAGTGGAATTTCTGTCTTTTTCCCCCAAAACAAAGGGAATTTCTGTCTTTTTTGCCCCAAAATAAGAAAAATTCCTGACTTATTACCCTGAAATAAGTAAAATTTCTGCAAATTTGCCCCAACATAAAGGAAATTTCTGCCTTTTTGCCCCCAAATAAGGAGAATTTCAGACTTTTTACCTCAAAATAAGGAAAATTTCTACATTTTTGCAACAAAATATTAGAAATTTCTGCATTTTTGCCACAAAATATTAGGAATTTCATCTCTTTTGCAAAAAAATTAGGAAAATTTCTGCCTTTTTTTCCCTGAAATAAGTGAAATTTCTGCAAATTTGCCCCCCAAAAAAAGAAATTTCTGCCTTTTCCCCAAAATAAGGGGAATTTCAGCATTTTACCTCAAAATAAGGGAAATTTTTGATTTTTGCACCAAAATATGGAGAATTTCTGCCTTTTTGCCCCAAAATAAGGAAAATTTCTGCTTTTTTTCCCTGAAATAAGTGAAATTTCTGCAATTTTGCCTCAAAATAATTGAAATTTCTGCAATTTTTCCCCAAAATAAGGGAAATTTCTGGAATTTTGCCCCAAAATAAGTAGAATTTCTGAGTTTTGCCCCAAAATAAGAAGAATTTCTGCCTTTTTGCCCCACAATTAGGGTAATTTCTGCAATTTTGCTCCAAAATACGGGGAATTTCTGCCTTTTT
Source organism: Micromys minutus (assembly GCF_963924665.1). Lineage (NCBI taxonomy): Eukaryota > Metazoa > Chordata > Mammalia > Rodentia > Muridae > Micromys > Micromys minutus. The sequence continues at coordinate 39,517 of NW_027667765.1, forward strand.
GCCCGAAAATAAGGGTAATGGATACCTTTTTGCCATAAAAAAGGGAAATTTCTTCATTTTTGCAGCAAATTAAGGGAAATTTCTGCCTTTTTGCCCTGAAATATGTGAAATTTCTGCAATTTTAGCCCAAAATAAGGTGAATGTCTGCCTTTTTGCCCCAAAATAATGGGAATTTCTGCCTTTTTGCCCCAAAATAAGAAAAATTTTTGCCTTTTTTCTCTGAAATAATTGAAATTTCAGCAATTTTGCCCTAAAATAAGGGAAATTTCTGCAATTTTTCCCCATAATTAGTGAAATTTCAGGAATTTTGCCGCAAAATAAGGGGAATGTCTTTATTTTTGCCCCCAAATAAGAAAAATTTCTGCAATTTTGCCCTAAAATAAAAGGAATTTTATGCTTTTTTGCCTCTAAATAAGTGGAATTTCTGTCTTTTTCCCCCAAAACAAAAAGAATTTCTGTCATTTTTGCCCCAAAATAAGGAAAATTTCTGACTTATTACCCTTAAATTAGTAAAATTTCTGAAATTTTGCCCCAATATAAGAGAAATTTCTGCCATTTTGCCCCTAAAAAGGGTAATTTCAGCCTTTTTACCTCAAAATAAAGAGAATTTCTGAATTTTGGCACAAAATATTAGGAATTTCTGCATTTTTGCCCCAAAATAAGGAAAATTTCTGCAATTTTGCACCAAAATAAGGGAAATTTCTGGAATTTTGCCCCAAAATAAGTGGAATTTCTGAGTTTTGCCCCAAAATAAGGAGAATTTCTGCCTTTTAGCCCCACGATTAGTGAAATTTCTGCAATTTTGCCCTAAAATAAGGGAAATTTCTGCAATTTTTCCCCATAATAAGGGAAATTTCTGCAATTTTGACCCAAAATAAGGGGAATTTCTGTTTTTTGCCCCACAATTAGGGAAATTTCTGCAATTTTGCCCCAAAATAAAGGGAATTTCTGCCTATTGCCCCAAAATATGGGGAATTTCTGCCTTTTTGTCTGAAAATAAGAAAAATGCATACTTTTTGCCATAAAAAGGGAAATTTCCTCATTTTTGCTCCAAAATAAGGGGAACTTTTGCCTTTTTACCTCTAAATAAGTGGAATTTCTGTCTTTTTCCCCCAAAACAAAGGAAATTTCTGTCTTTTTTGCCCCAAAATAAGAAAAATTTCTGACTTATTACCCTGAAATAAGTAAAATTTCTGCAAATTTGCCCCAAAATAAAGGGAATTTCTGCATTTTTGCCCCCAAATAAGGAGAATTTCAGCCTTTTTACCTCAAAATAAGAAAAATTTCTGCATTTATACAACAAAATATTAAGAATTTCTGCATTTTTGAAACAAAATATTAGGAATTTCTTATATTTTGCCCAAAAATATTGAAAATTTCTGCCTTTTTTTTCCCTGAAATAAGTGAAATTTCTGCAATTTTGCCCCAAAATAAGTTAAATTTCTGCAATTTTGCCCCAAAATATGGAAATTTCTAGAATTTTGCCCCAAAATAAGTGGAATTTCTGAGTTGTGCCCAAAAATAAGGAGAATTTCTGCATTTCTGCCCCACAATTAGGGGAATTTCTGCAATTTTGCTCTAAAATACGGGGAATTTCTGCCTTTTTGCCCGAAAATAAGGGGAATGCATACCTTTTTGCCATAAAAAGGAAAATTTTTTCATTTTTGCCTCAAATTAATAGAAATTTCTGCCTTTTTGCCCTGAAATATGTGAAATTTCTGCAATTTTAGCCCAAAATAAGGTGAATTTCTGCTTTTTTGCCCCAAAACAATGGGAATTTCTGCCTTTTTGCCCCAAAATAAAAAAAATTTTTGCCTTGTTTCTCTGAAATAAGTGAAATTTCTGCAATTTTGCCCTAAAATAAGGGAAATTTCTGCAATTTTTCCCCATAATTAGTGAAATTTCAGGAATTTTGCCGCAAAATAAGGGGAATGTCTTTATTTTTGCCCCCAAATAAGAAAAATTTCTGCAATTTTGCCCTAAAATAAAAGGAATTTTATGCTTTTTTGCCTCTAAATAAGTGGAATTTCTGTCTTTTTCCCCCAAAACAAAAAGAATTTCTGTCATTTTTGCCCCAAAATAAGGAAAATTTCTGACTTATTACCCTTAAATTAGTAAAATTTCTGAAATTTTGCCCCAATATAAGGGAAATTTCTGCCTTTTTGCCCCCAAAAAGGGTAATTTCAGCCTTTTTACCTCAAAATAAGGAGAATTTCTGAATTTTGGCACAAAATATTAGGAATTTCTGCCTTTTTGCCCCAAAATAAGGAAAATTTCTGCCTTTTTTCCCTGAAATAAGTGAAATTTCTGAAATTTTGCCCCAAAATAAGTAAAATTTCTGCAATTTTGCACCAAAATAAGGGAAATTTCTGGAATTTTGCCCCAAAATAAGTGGAATTTCTGAGTTTTGCCCCAAAATAAGGAGATTTTCTGCCTTTTAGCCCCACGATTAGTGAAATTTCTGCAATTTTGCCCTAAAATAAGGGAAATTTCTGCAATTTTTCCCCATAATAAGGGAAATTTCTGCAATTTTGACCCAAAATAAGGGGAATTTCTGTTTTTTGCCCCACAATTAGGGAAATTTCTGCAATTTTGCCCCAAAATAAAGGGAATTTCTGCCTATTGCCCCAAAATATGGGGAATTTCTGCCTTTTTGTCTGAAAATAAGAAAAATGCATACTTTTTGCCATAAAAAAAGAAATTTCCTCATTTTTGCTCCAAAATAAGGGGAACTTTTGCCTTTTTACCTCTAAATAAGTGGAATTTCTGTCTTTTTCCCCAAAAACAAAGGAAATTTCTGTCTTTTTTGCCCCAAAATAAGAAAAATTTTGACTTATTACCCTGAAATAAGTAAAATTTCTGCAAATTTGCACCAAAATAAAGGGAATTTCTGCATTTTTGCCCCCAAATAAGGAGAATTTCAGCCTTTTTACCTCAAAATAAGGAAAATTTCTGCATTTTTCCAACAAAATATTAAGAATTTCTGCATTTTTGCAACAAAATATTAGGAATTTCTGATATTTTGCCCCAAAATAAGGAAAATTTCTGCATTTTTTTCCCTGAAATAAGTGAAATTTCTACAATTTTGCCCAAAATATGTGAAATTTCTGCAATTTTGCCCCAAAATAAGGGAAATTTCTAGAATTTTGCCCCAAAATAAGTGGAATTTCTGAGTTTTGCCCTAAAATAAGGAGAATTTCTTCATTTCTGCCCCACAATTAGGGGAATTTCTGCAATTATGCTCCAAAATATGGGGAATTTCTGCCTTTTTGCCCGAAAATAAGGGGAATGCATACCTTTTTGCCATAAAAAGGAAAATTTCTTCATTTTTGCCCAAAATTAATACAAATTTCTGCCTTTTTGCCCTGAAATATGTGAAATTTCTGCAATTTTAGCCCAAAATAAGGTGAATTTCTGCCTTTTTGCCACAAAATAAAGAAAATTACTGTATATTTTACCCCAAAATTAAGTGAATTTCTGCAATTTTGATCCAAAATATCGGGAATTTCTGCCTTTTTGCCCAAATAAGGAAAATTTCTGCTTTTTTTCCCTGAAATAAGTGAAATTTCTGCAATTTTGCACCAAAATAAGTAAAATTTTTGCAATTTTGATCCAAAATAAGGGAAATTTCTGGAATTTTGCCCCAAAATAAGTGGAATTTCTGAGTTTTGCCCCAAAATAAGGAGAATTTCTGCCTTTTTGCACCACAATTAGTGAAATTTCTGCAATTTTGCCTTAAATAAGGGAAATTTCTGCAATTTTTCCCCAAAATAAGGAAAATTTCTGCAATTTTGCCCCAAAATAAGAAAATTTCTGGAATTTTGCCCCAAAATAAGTGGAATTTCTGAGTTTTGCCCCAAAATAAGGAGAATTTCTGCCTTTTTGCCCCACGATTATTGAAATTTCTGCAATTTTGCCCTAAAAATAAGGGAAATTTCTGCAATTTTTCCCCATAATAAAAGAAATTTCTGCAATTTTTACTCAAAATAAGGGGAATTTCTGTTTTTTGCCCCACAATTAGGGAACTTTCTGCAATTTTGCCCCAAAATAAAGGGAATTTCTGCCTATTGTCCCAAAATATGGGGAATTTCTGCCTTTTTGTCTGAAAATAAAAAAAATGCATACTTTTTTAGCATAAAAAAGGAAAATTTCCTCATTTTTGCTCCAAAATAAAAGGAACTTTTGCCTTTTTGCCTCTAAATAAGTGGAATTTCTGTCTTTTTCCCCCAAATCAAAGGGAATTTCTGTCTTTTTGCTCCAAAATAAAAAAAATTTCTGACTTATTACCCTGAAATAAGTAAAATTTCTGCAAATTTGCCCCAAAATATAGGAAATTTCTGCCTTTTTGTCCCCAAATAAGAGGAATTTCAGCTTTTTTACCTCAAAATAAGGAAAATTTCTGCATTTTTGCAACAAAATATTATGAATTTCTGTATTTTTGCAACAAAATATTAGGAATTTCTGCCTTTTTGCCCCAAAATAAGAAATATTTCTGCCTTTTTTTCCCTGAAATAAGTGAAATTTCTGCAATTTTGCCCCAAAATATGTGAAATTTCTGCAATTTTGCCCCAAAATAAGGGAAATTTCTGGAATTTTGCCCCAAAATAAGTGATATTTCTGAGTTTTGCCCAAAAATAAGGAGATTTTCTGCATTTCTGCCCCACAATTAGGGGAATTTTTGCAATTTTGCTCCAAAATACGGGGAATTTCTTCCTTTTTGCCCGAAAATAAGGGGAATGCATATTTTTTGCCATAAAAAAGGGAAATTTCTTCATTTCTGCCTCAAATTAAGGGAAATTTCTGCCTTTTTGCCCTGAAATATGTGAAATTTCTGCAATTTTAGCCCAAATTAAGGTGAATTTCTGCCTTTTTGCACCAAAATAATGGGAATTTCTGCTTTTTGCCCCAAAATAAGAAAAATTTTTGTTTTTTTTCTGAAATAAGTGAAATATCTGCAATTGTGCCCTAAAATAAGGGAAATTTCTACAATTTTTCCCCATAATAAGGGAAATTTCTGGAATTTTGCCCCAAAATAAGGGAAATTTCTTTTTTTTGCCCCCAAATAAGAGAAATTTCTGCAATTTTTTCCCTAAAATAAAGGGAAGTTCTGCCTTTTGCCCCAAAAGAAAGAGAATTTCTGCCTTTTTGCCCCAAAATAAAGAAAATTACTGTATTTTTTACCCCCAAATTAGGTGAATTTCTGCAATTATGCTCCAAAATATAGGGAATTTCTGCCTTTTTGCTCAAATAAGGAAAATTTCTGCCTTTTTTCCCTGAAATAAGTGAAATTTCTGCAATTTTGCCCCAAAATAAGTAAAATTTTTGCAATTTTGCCCCAAAATAAGAAAAATATCTGGAATTTTGCCTTAAAATATGTGGAATTTCTGAGTTTTGCCCCAAAATAAGGAGAATTTCTGCTTTTTTGTCTGAAAATAAGAATGCATACATTTTTGCCATAAAAAAAGGGAACTTTCTTCATTTTTACTCCAAAATAAGGGGAACTTTTGCCTTTTTCCCTCTAAATAAGTGGAATTTCTGTCTTTTTTTCCCAAGACAAAAGGAATTTCTGTCTTTTTTGCCCCAAAAGAAGGAAAATTCCTGACTTATAACCTTGAAATAGGTGAAATTTCTGCAAATTTTCCCCAAAATAAGAAAAATTTCTGCCTTTTTGCCCCAAAATAAGGGGAATTTCAGCCTTTTTACCTCAAAATAAGGGAAAATTCTGCATTTTTGCAACAAAATATTAGGAATTTCTGCATTTTTGCCACAAAATATTAGGAATTTCTGCTCAATTGCCAAAAAATAAGGAAAATTTCTGCCTTTTTTTCCCTGAAATAAATGAAACTTCTGCAAATTTGCCCCAAAAAAGGGAAATTTCTGCCTTTTGCCCCAAAATAAAGGGAATTTCAGTATTTTACCTCAAAATAAGGGAAATTTCAGATTTTTGCACCAAAATATGGAGAATTTCTGCCTTTTTGCCCCAAAATAAGGAAAATTTCTGCTTTTTTTCCCCTGAAATAAGTAAAATTTCTGCAATTTTGCCCCAAAATAAGTGAAATTTCTGCAATTTTGCCCCAAAATAAGGGAAATTTCTGGAATTTTGCCCCAAAATAACTGGAATTTCTGAGTTTTGCCCCAAAATAAGAAGAATTTCTGCCTTTTTGCCCCACAATTAGGGTAATTTCTGCAATTTTGCTCCAAAATACGGGGAATTTCTGCCTTTTTGCCCGAAAATAAGGGGAATGCATACCTTTTTGCCATAAAAAAGGGAAATTTCTTCATTTTTGCCCCAAATTAAGGGAAATTTCTGCCTTTTTGCCCTGAAATATGTGAAATTTCTGCAATTTTAGCCCAAAATAATTTGAATTTCTGCCTTTTTGCCCCAAAATAATGGGAATTTCTGCCTTTTTGCCCCAAAATAAGAATAATTTTTGCCTTTTTTCTCTGAAATAAGTGAAATTTCTGCAGTTTTGCCATAAAATATGAAAAATTTCTGCAATTTTTCCCCATAATTAGGGAAATTTCAGGAATTTTGCCCCAAAATAAAAGGAATTTCTGTTTATTTGCCCCCAAATAAGGAAAATTTCTGCAATTTTGCCCCAAAATAAGTGAAATTTCTGCAATTTTGCCCCAAAATAAGGGAAATTTCTGGAATTTTGCCCCAAAATAACTGGAATTTCTGAGTTTTGCCCCAAAATAAGAAGAATTTCTGCCTTTTTGCCCCACAATTAGGGTAATTTCTGCAATTTTGCTCCAAAATACGGGGAATTTCTGCCTTTTTGCCCGAAAATAAGGGGAATGCATACCTTTTTGCCATAAAAAAGGGAAATTTCTTCATTTTTGCCCCAAATTAAGGGAAATTTCTGCCTTTTTGCCCTGAAATATGTGAAATTTCTGCAATTTTAGCCCAAAATAATTTGAATTTCTGCCTTTTTGCCCCAAAATAATGGGAATTTCTGCCTTTTTGCCCCAAAATAAGAATAATTTTTGCCTTTTTTCTCTGAAATAAGTGAAATTTCTGCAGTTTTGCCATAAAATATGAAAAATTTCTGCAATTTTTCCCCATAATTAGGGAAATTTCAGGAATTTTGCCCCAAAATAAAAGGAATTTCTGTTTATTTGCCCCCAAATAAGGAAAATTTTTGCAATTTTGCCCTAAAATAAGGGGAATTTCTGCCTTTTTGCCTTTAAATAAGTGGAATTTTTGTATTTTTCCTTGAAAACAAAAAGAATTTTTGTCATTTTTGCCCCAAAATAATGAAAATTTCTGACTTATTACCCTGAAATTAGTGAAATTTCTGCAATTTAGCCCTAATATAAGAGAAATTTCTGCTTTTTTGCCCCCAAATAAGGGGAATTTCAGCATTTTTACCTCAAAATAAAAAGAATTTCTGAATTTTGGCACAAAATATTAGGAATTTCTGCCTTTTTGCCCCAAAATAAGGAAAATTTCTGCCCTTTTTCTCTGAAATAAGTGAAATTTCTGCAATTTTGCCCCAAAATAAGTAAAATTTCTGCAATTTTGCCCCAAAATATAAGAAATTTCTGGAATTTTGCCGCAAAATAAGTGGAATTTCTGAGTTTTGCCCCAAAAAAGGAGAATTTCTGCCTCTGTGCCCCACGATTAGTGAAATTTCTGCAATTTTGCCCTAAAATAAGGGAAATTTCTGCAATTTTTCCTCATAATAAGGGAAATTTCTGCAATTTTGCCCCAAAATAAGGGGAATTTCTGTTTATTGCCCCACAATTAGGGAAATTTCTGCAATTTGCCCCAAAATAAGGGGAATTTCTGCCTTTTGCCCCAAAATATGGTGAATTTTTGCCTTTTTGTCTGAAAATAAGAAAAATGCATATCTTTTTGCCATAAAAAAGGGAAATTTCCTCATTTTTGCTCCAAATTAGGGGAACTTTTGCCTTTTTGCCTCTAAATAAGTGGAATTTCTGTCTTTTTCCCCCAAAACAAAGGGAATTTCTGTCTTTTTTGCCCCAAAAATAAGAAAAATTTCTGACTTATTACCCTGAAATAAGTGAAATTCCTGCAAATTTGCCCAAAAATAAAGGAAATTTCTGCCTTTTTGCCGCTAAATAAGGGGAATTTTAGCCTTTTTACCTCAAAATAAGGGAAATTTCTGCATTTTTGCAACAAAATATTAAGAATTTCTGCATTTTTGCAACAAAATATTAGGAATTTCTGCCTTTTTGCCCCAAAATAAGGAAAATTTCTGCCTTTTTTTCCCTGAAATAAGTGAAATTTCTGCAATTTTGCCCGAAAATAAGTGAAAATTCTGCAATTTTGCCCCAAAATAAAGGAAATTTCTGGAATTTTGCCCCAAAATAAGTGGAATTTCTGAGTTTTGCCCCAAAATAAAAAGAATTTCTGCCTTTCTGCCCCAAAATTAGAAGAATTTCTGCAATTTTGCTCCAAAATACGGGAAATTTCTCCCTTTTTGCCCGAAAAAAGGGGAATGCATACCTCTTTGCCATAAAAAAGGGAAATTTCTTAATTTTTGCCCCAAATTAAGAGAAATTTCTGCCTTTTTGGCCTGAAATATGTGAAATTTCTGCAATTTTAGCCTAAAATAAGGTGAATTTCTGCCTTTTTGCCCCAAAATAATGGGAATTTTGCCTTTTTGCCCCAAAATAAGAAAAATTATTGCTTTTTTCTGAAATAAATGAAATATCTGCAATTTTGCCCTAAAATAAGGGAAATTTCTACAATTTTTCCTCATAATAAGGGAAATTTCTGGAATTTTGCCCCAAAATAAAAGGAATTTGTGTTTTTTTGCCCCCAAATAAGAGAAATTTCTGCAATTTTGCATTAAAATAAGAGGAATTTCTGCCTTATGCCCCAAAATAAAGAGAATTTCTGTCTTTTTGCCCCAAAATAAAGAAAATTACTGTATTTTTTACCCCAAAATTAGGTGAATTTCTGCAATTTTGCTCCAAAATATGGGGAATTTCTGCCTTTTTGCCCAAATAAGGAAAATTTCTGCCTTTTTTTCCTGAAATAAGTGAAATTTCTGCAATTTTGCCCCAAAATAAGTAAAATTTTTGCAATTTTGCACCAAAATAAGGGAAATTTCTGGAATTTTGCCCCAAAATAAGTGGAATTTCTGAGTTTTGCCCTAAAATAAGGAGAATTTCTGCCTTTTTGCGCCACAATTAGTGAAATTTCTGCAATTTTGCCTTAAATAAGGGAAATTTCTGCAATTTTTCCTCATAATAAGGAAAATTTCTGCAATTTTGCCCCAAAATAAGGGGAATTTCTGTTTTTTGCCCCACAATTAGGGAAATTTCTGCAATTTTGCCCCAAAATAAGGGGAATTTCTGCCTTTTGTCCCAAAATATGGGGAATTTCTCCCTTTTTGTTTGAAAATAAGAAGAATGCATACATTTTTGCCATAAAAAAGGGAAATTTCTTTATTTTTGCTCCAAAATAAGGAGAACTTTTGCCTTTTTGCCTCTAAATAAGTGGAATTTCTGTCTTTTTCCCCCAAAACAAAGGGAATTTCTGTCTTTTTTGCCCCAAAATAAGGAAAATTTCTGACTTATAACCCTGACATAAGTGAAATTTCTGCAAATTTGCCCCAAAATAAGAAAAATTTCTGCCTTTTTGCCCCCAAATAAAGGGAATTTCAGCATTTTTACCTCAAAATAAGGGAAATTTCTGCATTTTTGCAACAAAATATTAGGAATTTATGCATTTTTGCCACAAAATATAAGGAATTTCTGCCCTTTTGTCAAAAAGTAAGGCAAATTTCTGCCTTTTTTTCTCTGAAATAAGTGAAATTTCTGCAAATTTGCCCCAAAAAAGGGAAATTTCTGCCTTTTTCCCCAAAATAGGGAATTTCAGCATTTTACCTCAAATAAGAGAAATTTCTGATTTTTGCACCAAAATATGGAGAATTTCTGCCTTTTTGCCCCAAAATAAGGAAAATTTCTGCCTTTTTTCCCTGAAATAAGTGAAATTTCTGCAATTTTGCCCCAAAATATGTGAAATTTCTACAATTTTGCCCCAAATAAGGGAAATTTCTGAAATTTTGCCTCAAAATAAGTGGAATTTCTTAGTTTTGCCCCAAAATAACAAGAATATCTGCCTTTTTGCCCCACAATTAGGGGAATTTCTGCAATTTTGCTCCAAAATACGGGGAATTTCTGCCTTTTTGCCCGAAAATAAAGGGAATGCACACCTTTTTGCCATAAAAAACGGAAATTTCTTCATTTTTGCCCCAAATTAAGGGAAATTTCTGCCTTTTTGCCCTGAAATATGTGAAATTTCTGCAATTTTAGCCCAAAATAATTTGAATTTCTGCCTTTTTGCCCCAAAATAATGGGAATTTCTGCCTTTTTGCCCCAAAATAAGAAAAATTTTTGCCTTTTTTCTCTGGAATAAGTGAAATTTCTGCAATTTTGCTCTAAAATAAGGGAAATTACTGCAATTTTTCCCCATAATTAGGGAAATTTCAGGAATTTCGCCCCAACATAAGGGGAATTTCTGTTTTTTTGCCCCCAAATAAGGAAAATTTTTGCAATTTTGCCCTAAAATAAGGGGAATTTCTGCCTTTTTGCCTTTAAATAAGTGGAATTTTTGTCTTTTTCCTTGAAAACAAAAAGAATTTTTGTCATTTTTGCCCCAAAATAATGAAAATTTCTGACTTATTACCCTGAAATTAGTGAAATTTCTGCAATTTAGCCCCAATATAAGGGAAATTTCTGCTTTTTTGCCCCCAAATAAGGGGAATTTCAGCATTTTTACCTCAAAATAAAAAGAATTTCTGAATTTTGGCACAAAATATTAGGAATTTCTGCCTTTTTGCCCCAAAATAAGGAAAATTTCTGCCCTTTTTCTCTGAAATAAGTGAAATTTCTGCAATTTTGCCCCAAAATAAGTAAAATTTCTGCAATTTTGCCCCAAAATAAAGGAAATTTCTGGAATTTTGCCCCAAAATAAGTGGAATTTCTGAGTTTTGCCCCAAAATAAGGAGAATTTTTGCTTTTTTGCCCCAAAATAAGGGGAATTTCTGTTTTTTGCCCCACAATTAGGGATATTTCTGCAATTTTCCCCAAAATAAGGGGAATTTCTGCCTTTTGCCCCAAAATATGGGGAATTTCTGCCTTTTTGTCTGAAAATAAAAAAAATGCATACCTTTTTGCCATAAAAAAGGGAAATTTCCTCATTTTTGCTCCAAAACAAAAAGAACTTTTGCCTTTTTGCCTCTAAATAAGTGGAATTTCTGACTTTTTCCCCCAAAACAAAGGGAATTTCTGTCTTTTTTGCCCCAAAATAAGAAAAATTTCTGACTTATTACCCTGAAATAAGTGAAATTTCTGCAAATTTGCTCCAAAATAAAGGAAATTTCTGTCTTTTTGCCCCCAAATAAGGGGAATTTCAGCCTTTTTACCTCAAGATAAGGAAAATTTCTGCATTTTTGCAACAAAATATTAAGAATTTCTGCATTTTTGCAAGTAAATATTAGGAATTTCTGACTTTTTGCCCCAAAATAATGAAAATTTCTGCCTTTTTTTCGCTGAAATAAGTTAAATTTCTGCAATTTTGCCCCAAAATAAGTGAAATTTCTACAATTTTTCCCCAAAATAAGGGAAATTTCTGGAATTTTGCCTTAAAATAAGTGGAATTTCTGAGTTTTGCCCAAAAATAAAGAGAATTTCTACATTTCTGCCCCACAATTAGGGGAATTTCTGCAATTTTGCTCTAAAATATGGGGAATTTCTTCCTTTTTGCCCGAAAATAATGGGAATGCATACTTTTTTGCCATAAAAAAGGGAAGTTTCTTCATTTTTGCCCCAAATTAAGGGAAATTTCTGCCTTTTTGCCCTGAAATATGTGAAATTTCTGCAATTTTAGCCCAAAAGAAGGTGAATTTCTGCGTTTTTGCACCAAAATAATGGGAATTTCTGCCTTTTTGCCCCAAAATAAGAAAAATTTTTGCATTTTTTGAAATAAGTGAAATATCTGCAATTGTGCCCTAAAATAAGGGAAATTTCTACAATTTTTCCCCATAATAAGGGAAATTTCTAGAATTTTACCCCAAAATAAAGGGAATTTCTTTTTTTTGCCCCCAAATAAGGGAAATTTCTGCAATTTTGCCCTAAAATAATGGAAATTTCTGCCTTTTGCGCCAAAATAATGAGAATTTCTGCCTTTTTCCCCAAAATAAAGAAAATTACTGTATTTTTTACCCCAAAATTAGGTGAATTTCTGCAATTTTGCTCCAAAATATGGTGATTTTCTTCCTTTTTCGCCGATAATAAAGGGAATTTCTTCCATTTTGCTGCGAAATAAGTGAAATTTATGGAGTTTTACCCCAAAATAAAGGGAATTTCTGCCTTTTGCCCCAAAATTAGGGGAATTTTTGCAATTTTGCTCCAAAATATGGGGAATTTCTGCCTTTTTGCCCGAAAATAAAGGGAATGTTTACCTTTTTGCCATAAAAAAGGGAAATTTTTTCATTTTTGCCCCAAAATAATGAGATTTTCCACCTTTTGACTCAAAATAAGTGCAATTTCTGCCTTTTCTACAAAAATAAACGAAATTTCTGCCTTTTTGCACCAAACTAAGGGGAATTTCTGACTTTTTGCCTGAAAATAAGGGGTATTCCGCCTTTTTACCTCAAAATATAGGGAATTTCTGCCTTTTTGCCTCAAAATATGGGGATTTTCTTCCTTTTTGACCCAAAATAAGAAAAATTTCTGTAATTTTGTACCAAAATAAAAGAAATTTCTGCCTTTTTGCCCCAAAATAAAAAAAATTCTGCCTTTTTTCTGAAATAAGTGTAATTTCTGCAATTTTGCCCCAAAGAAGGGAAATTTCTGCAATTTTGCCCCAATGTAAAGGAAATTTATGCAATTTTGCCACAAAATAAAGGGAATTTCTGACTTTATGCTCCCAAAAAAAGATTTTTTGTATTTTTGCCCAAACATAAGGAGAATTTCTGCCTTTTTGCCCAAAAATTATGAGAATTTCTGCAATTTTGCTTCATAATACAGTTAATTTCTGCCTTTAACCCCAAAATAAAAAAAATTTCTGCATTTTCCCCCAATATTTGGGGAATTTCTGCATTTTACCTCTAATTAAAAGGAATTTCTGCATTTTACATAAAAATAAGAAGAATTTCTGCCTTTTGCCCCAAAATATGGGGAATTTCTGCCTTTTTGCCCGAAAATAAGAAGAATGCATACCTTTTTGCCTTAAAAAAATGAAATTACTTCATTTTTGCTCCAAAATACATTGAATTTCTGCTTTTTTGCCTATAAATAAGTGGAATTTCTGTCTTTTTCCCCCAAAACAAAGGGAATTTCTGTCTTTTTTGCCCCAAAATAAAAAAAAATTTCTGACTTGTTACCCTGAAATAAGTGAAATTTCTGCAATTTTGCCCCAAAATAAGGGAAATTTCTGCCTTTTTGCCCCCAAATAAGGGGAATTTCAGCATTTTACCTCAAAATAAAAGAAAGTTCTGATTTTTGCACCAAAATATGGAGAATTTCTGCTTTTTGCCACAAAATAAGGAAAATTTTTGCATTTTTTTTCTGAAATAATTGAAATTTCTGCAATTTTGCTCCAAAATAAGTGAAATTTCTGCAATTTTGCCTCTAAATAAGTGGAATTTCTGTCTTTTCCCCCCAAAAGAGAGGAAATTTCTGTATTTTTGCCCCAAAATAAGGGGAATTTTTGACTTATTACCCTGAAATAAGTGAAATTTCTGCAATTTTGCCCCAAAATAAGGGGAATTTCTGATTTTTGCCCCAAAATAAAGGGAATTTCTGCCTTTTGCCCCAAAATTAAGGGAATTTCTGCAATTTTGCTCCAAAATATGGGGAATTTCTGCCTTATTGCCTGAAAATAATGGGAATGCATACCTTTTTACCATAAAAAAAGAAATTTCTTCATTTTTGCTCCAAAATAAGGGGAATTTCTGCCTTTTTGCCTCTAAATAAGTGGAATTTCTGTCTTTTTCCCCCAAAACAAATGGAATTTCTCTCTTTTTTGCCCTAAAATAAGGGGAATTTCTGACTTATTACCCCGAAACAAGTGAAATTTCTGCAATTTTTCACCAAAATAAGGGAAATTTCTGCAATTTTGCCCCAAAATAAGGGGAATTTCTGACTGTTTTCTCCCGAAAAAAGAAGATTTTCTGTCTTTTTGCCCCAAAATAAAGAGAATTTCTGCCTTTTTGCACGAAAATTATGAGAATTTCTGCAATTTTGCTTCAAAATACGGGGAATTTCTGCTTTTTATCCCGAAAGTAAAAGTAATGTATACCTTTTGCTACAAAAAAGGGAAATTTCTTCATTTTTGCCCTAAAATAAGAGGAATTTCTGCCTTTTATCCTCAAAATAGGAGAAATTTTAGCCTTTTTACCCAAAAATAAACGGAATTTCTGTTTTTTTGCCCCAAAATAAAAGGAATTTTTAAATTATGCCCTGAAATAAGTGAAATTTCTGCAATTTTGCCCCAAAATAAGAGAAATTTCTGCCTTTTTGCACCAAAATAATGGGAATTTCTGCCTTTTTTCCCCAAAATAAGTGAAATTTCTGCAATTTTGCTCCAAAATAAGGAAAATTTCTGAAATTTTGCCCCCAAATAAGTGGAATTTCTGAGTTTTGCCCCAAAATAAGGAGAATTTCTGTTTTTTGCCCCACCATATAGGGAATTTCTGCATTTTTGCCCTACAATTAGGGCAATTTCTGCAATTTTGCTCCAAAATATGGGAATTTCTGCCTTTTTGCCCGAAAATAAGGGGAATGCATAACTTTTTGCCATAAAAAAGGGAAATTTCTTAATTTCTGCTCCTAAATAAGGGGAATTTCTGCCTTTTTTCCTCTAAATAAGTGGAATTTCTTCAATTTTCCCCCAAAACAAAGGGATTTTCTGTCTTTTTTGCCCCAAAATAAAAGGAATTTCTGACTTATTACCCTGAAATAAGTGAAATTTCTGCAATTTTGCCCCCAAAAAAGGGAAATTTCTGCCTTTTTGCCCTGAAATATGTGAAATTTCTGCAATTTTACTCCAAAATAAGGTGAATTTCTGCCTTTTTGCCCCAAAATAATGGGAATTTCTGCATTTTTGCCCCAAAATAAGAAAAATTTTTGCTTTATTTCTCTGAAATAAGTGAAATTTCTGCAATTTTTCCCTAAAATAAAAGAAATTTTTGCAATTTTTTCCCATAATAAAGGAAATTTCTGCAATTTTGCCCCAAAATAAGGGGAATTTCTCACTTTTTGCCCCAAAATAAAGGAAATTTCAGCCTTTTTACCTGAAAATAAGTGAAATTTCTGCAATTTTGCCCCAAATAAGGGAAATTTCTGCAATTTTGCCCCAAAATAAGGTAAATTCCTGCAATTTTGCCCCAAAATAAAGGAAATTTCTTAAATTTTGCCCCAAAATAAGGGGAATTTCTGATATTTGCCCCAAAATAAAGGAATTTCTGCCTTTTGCTGCCAAATTAGGGAAATTTCTGCAATTTTGCTCCAAAATACGGGGAATTTCTGCCTTTTTGCCTGAAAATAATGAGGATGCATATCTTTTTGCCATAAAAAGGGAAATTTTTTCATTTTTGCTCTAAAATAAGGAGAATTTATGACTTTTTGCCTCTAAATAAGTGGAATTTCTGTCTTTTTTCCCCAAAACAAAGAGAATTTCAGTCTTTTTTGCCCCAAAATAAAAGAAATTTTTGCAATTTTGCATCAATGTAAAGGAAATTTCTGAATTTTTTCCCAGAATAAGGGGAATTTCTGACTATTTGCTGCCGAAAAAAGGAGATTTTCTGTCTTTTTGCCCCAAAATAAGGAGAATTTCTGCCTTTTTGCCCGAAAATTATGAGAATTTCTGCAATTTTGCTTCAAAATACGGGGAATTTCTGCTTTTTATCCCAAAAGTAAGGGGAATGTATACCTTTTGCCACAAAAAAGGGAAATTTCTTCATTTTTGCCCCAAAATAAGAGGAATTTCTGCTTTTTTACCTCAAAATAAGTGAAATTTCTGCCTTTTTACACAAAAATAAATGGAATTTCTGTCTTTTTGCCCCAAAATAAAAGGAATTTTTGAATTATGCCCTGAAATAAGTGAAATTTCTGCAATTTTGCCCCAAAATAAAAGAAATTTCTGCCTTTTTGCCAAAAATTAAGAAAAATTTCTGCCTTTTTGCTTCCAAATAAAAAAAATTTCAGCCTTTTTACCTCAAAATAAGGAGAATTTCTGCATTTTTGCCACAAAATATTAAGAATTTCTGCATGTTTGCCCCAAAATAAGGAAAATTTCTCCCTTCTTTCCCTGAAATAAGTGAAATTTCTGCAATTTTGCCCCAAAATAAGTGGAATTTCTGCAATTTTGCTCGAAAATAAGGGAAATTTCTGGAATTTTGCCCCAAAATAAGTGGAATTTCTGAGTTTTGCCCCAAAATAAGGAGAATTTCTGTTTTTTGCCCTACCATATAGGGAATTTCTGCCTTTTTGCCTCACAATTAGGGGAATTTTTGCAATTTTGCTCCAAAATACTGGGAATTTCTGCCCTTTTGCCCGAAAATAAGGAGAATGCATAACTTTTTGCCATAAAAAAGGGAAATTTCTTCATTTTTGCTCCTAATTAAAAGGAATTTCTGCCTTTTTTCCTCTAAATAAGTGGAATTTCTGCAATTTTCCCCCAAAAGAAAGGGAATTTAGTCTTTTTGCCCCAAAATAATGGGAATTTCTGACTTATTACCCTGAAATAAGTGAAATTTCTGCAATTTTGCCCCAAAATAAGGGAAATTTCTGCCTTTTGCCATGAAATATGTGAAATTTCTGCAATTTTACCCCAAAATAAGGTGAATTTCTGCCTTTTTGCCCCAAAATAATGGGAATTTCAGCCTTTTTGCCCCAAAATAAGAAAAATTTTTGCTTTATTTCTCTGAAATAAGTGAAATATCTGAAATTTTGCCCTAAAATGAGGGAAATTTCTTCAATTTTTTCCCATAATATAGGAAATTTCTGCAATTTTGCCCCAAAATAAGGGGAATTTCTCCCTTATTGCCCCAAAATAAAGGAAATTTCAGCCTTTTTACCTGAAAATAAGTGAAATTTCTGCAATTTTGCCCCAAATAAGGGAAATTTCTGCAATTTTGCCCCAAAATAAGGTAAATTCCTGCAATTTTGCCCCAAAATATAGGAAATTTCTTGAATTTTGCCCCAAAATAAGGGGAATTTCTGATTTTTGCCCCAAAATAAAGGGAATTTCTGCCTTTTGCCCCAAAATTAGGGGAATTTCTGCAATTTTGCTCCAAAATACGGGGACTTTCTTCCTTTTTGCCCGAAAATAATGGGAATGCATACCTTTTTGCCATAAAAAGAGAAATTTCTTCATTTTTGCTCCAAAATAAGGGGAATTTCTGCCTTTTTGCCTCTAAATAAGTGGAATTTCTGTCTTTTTCCCCCAAAACAAAGGGAATTTCTGTCTTTTTTGCATCAAAATAAGGAGAATTTCTGACTTATTATTCTGAAATAAGTGAAATTTCTGCAATTTTGCCCCAAAATAAAGGAAATTTCTGCAATTTTGCCGCAATGTAAAAAAAAATTTCTGCAATTTTGCATCAAAATAAGGGGAATTTCTGACTGTTTGCTCTCGAAAAAAGGAGATTTTCTGTCTTTTTGCCTCAAAATAAGGTGAATTTGCCTTTTTGCCTTCAAATAAGGGGAATTTCAGCCTTTTTACCTCAAAATAAGGGGAATTTCTGCATTTTTGCCACAAAATATTAGGAATTTCTGCCTTTTTGCCCCAAAATAAGGAAAATTTCTGTCTTTTTGCCCCAACATATAGGGAATTTTAGCCTTTTTTCCCCACAATTAGGGGAATTTCTGCAATTTTGCTCCAAAATACGAAGAATTTCTGTTTTTGCCCCACAATTAGGGGAATTTCTGCAATTTTGCTCAAAATGCATGGAATTTCTACCTTTTTTCCTGAAAATAAGGGGAATGCATACCTTTTTGCCATAGAAAAGGGAAATTTCTTCATTTTTGCTCCAAAATAAGAGGAATTTCTGCCTTTTTGCCTCTAAATAAGTGGAATTTCTGTCTTTTTTCCCAAAACAAAGAGAATTTCTGTCTTTTTTGCCCCAAAATAAGGAAAATTTCTGACTTATTACCCTGAAATAAGTGAAATTTCTGCAATTTTGCCCCAAAATAAGGAAAATTTCTGCCTTTTTGCCCTGAAATATGTGAAATTTCTGCAATTTTACCCCAAAATAAGGTGAATTTCTGCATTTTGCCCCAAAATAATGGGAATTTCTGCCTTTTTGTCCCAAAATAAGAAAAAAACTTTTGCTTTTTTAATCTGAAATAAGTGAAATTTCTGCAATTTTGCCCTAAAATAAAGGAAATTTCTGCAATTTTTCCCCATAATAAGAGAAATTTCTGAAATTTTTCCCCAAAATAAGGGGAATTTCTTTCTTTTTCCCCCAAAACAAAGGGAATTTCTGTCTTTTTTGCCCCAAAATAAGGGGAATTTCTCTTTTTTTGCCCCAAAATAAAGGAAATTTCAGCCTTTTTACCTGAAAATAAGTGAAATTTCTGCAATTTTGCCCCAAATAAGGGAAATTTCTGCAATTTAGCCCCAAAATAAGGTAAATTCCTGGAATTTTGCCCCCCAAAAAAGAAATTTCTGGAATTTTGCCTCAAAATAAAGGGAATTTCTGATTTTTACCCCAAAATAAAGGGAATTTCTGCCTTTTGCCCAAAAATTAGGGGAATTTCTGCAATTTTGCTCCAAAATACAAGGAATTTCTGCCTTTTTGCCTGAAAATAATGGGAATGCATAGTTTTTTGCCATATAAAAGGAAATTTTTTCATTTTTGCTCCAAAATAACGGGAATTTCTGCCTTTTTGCCTCTAAATAAGTGGAATTTCTGTCTTTTTCCCCCAAACAAAGGGAATTTCTGTCTTTTTGCCCCAAAATAAGATGAATTTCTTACTTATTACCCTGAAATAAATGAAATTTCTGCAATTTTTCCCCAAAATGAGGGGAATTTCTGACTGTTTGCTCCCCAAAAAAGAAGATTTTCTTTCTTTTTGCCCCAAAATAAAGAGAATTTCTGCCTTTTTGCCCGAAAATTATGAGAATTTCTGCAATTTTGCTTCAAAATAAGGGGAATTTCTGCTTTTTATCCCGAAAGTAAGGGGAATGTATACCTCTTGCCACCAAAAAGAAAAATTTCTTCATTTTTGCCCCAAAATAAGAGGAATTTCTGCTTTTTTACCTCAAAATAAGTGAAATTTCTGCCTTTTTACACAAAAATAAATGGAATTTCTGACTTTTTGCCCCAAAATAAAAGGAATTTTTGAATTATGCCCTGAAATAAGTGAAATTTCTGCAATTTTGCCCCAAAATAAAAGAAATTCCTGCCTTTTTGCCAAAAAATAAGGGAAATTTCTGCCTTTTTGCTTCCAAATAAAAGGAATTTCAGCCTTTTTACCTCAAAATAAGGGGAATTTCTGCATGTTTGCCCCAAAATAAAGAAAATTTCTCCCTTTTTTCCCTGAAATAAGTGAAATTTCTGCAATTTTGCCCCAAAATAAGTGGAATTTCTGCAATTTTGCTCCAAAATAAGGGAAATTTCTGGAATTTTGCCCCAAAATAAGTGGAATTTCTGAGTTTTGCCCCAAAATAAGGAGAATTTCTGTTTTTTGCCCCACCATATACGGAATTTCTGCCTTTTTGCCCCACAATTAGGGGAATTTTTGCAATTTTGCTCCAAAATACTGGGAATTTCTGCCCTTTTGCCCGACAATAAGGGGAATGCATAACTTTTTGCCATAGAAAAGGGAAATTTCTTCATTTTTGCTCCAAATTAAAGGGAATTTCTGCCTTTTTTCCTCTAAATAAGTGGAATTTCTGCAATTTTCCCCAAAAAGAAAGGGAATTTCTGTCTGTTTTGCCCCAAAATAATGGGAATTTCTGACTTATTACCCTGAAATAAGTGAAATTTCTGCAATTTTGCCCCAAAATAAGGGAAATTTCTGCCTTTTTGCCATGAAATATGTGAAATTTCTGCAATTTTACCCCAAAATAAGGTGAATTTCTGCCTTTTTGCCCCAAAATAATGGGAATCTGCCTTTTTGCCCCAAAATAAGAAAAATTTTTGCTTTATTTCTCTGAAATAAGTGAAATTTCTGAAATTTTACCCTAAAATGAGGTAAATTTCTGCAATTTTTTCCCATAATAAAGGAAATTTCTGCAATTTTGCCCCAAAATTAGGGGAATTTCTCACTTTTTGCCCCAAAATAAAGAAAATTTCAGCCTTTTTATCTGAAAATAAGTGAAATTTCTGCAATTTTGCCCCAAATAAGGGAAATTTCTGCAATTTTGCCCCAAAATAAGGTAAATTCCTGCAATTTTGCCCCAAAATATAGGAAATTTCTTGAATTTTGCCCCAAAATAAGGAGAATTTCTGATTTTTGCACCAAAATAAAAAGAATTTCTGCCTTTTGCCCCAAAATTAGGGGAATTTCTACAATGTTGCTCCAAAATACGGGAAATTTCTGCCTTTTTGCCCGAAAATAATGGGAATGCATACCTTTTTGCCATAAAAAGAGAAATTTCTTCATTTTTGCTCCATAATAAGGGGAATTTCTGCCTTTTTGCCTCTAAATAAGTGGTATTTCTGTCTTTTCCCCCAAAACAAAGGGAATTTCTGTCTTTTTTGCATCAAAATAAGGAGAATTTCTGACTTATTACCCTGAAATAAGTGAAATTTCTGCAATTTTGCCCCAAAATAAAGGAAATTTCTGCAATTTTGCCCCAAGGAAAAAAAATTTCTGCAATTATGCCCCAAAATAAGGGGAATTTCTGACTGTTTGCTCTCGAAAAAAGGAGATTTTCTGTCTTTTTGCCTCAAAATAAGGTGAATTTCTGCCTTTTTGCCTTCAATAAAGGGGAATTTCAGCCTTTTTACCTCAAAATAAGGGGAATTTCTGCATTTTTGCCACAAAATATTAGGAATTTCTGCCTTTTTGCCCCAAAATAAGGAAAATTTCTGCCTTTTTTCTCTGAAATAAGTGAAATTTCTGCAATTTTGCCCCAAAATAAGTGGAATTTCTGAGTTTTGCCCTAAAATAAGGAGAATTTCTGTCTTTTTGCCCCAACATATAGGGAATTTTTGCCTTTTTTCCTCACAATTAGGGGAATTTCTGCAATTTTGCTCCAAAATACGGGGAATTACTGCCATTTTGCCCCACAATTAGGGGAATTTCTGCAATTTTGCACCAAAATGCAGGGAATTTCTACCTTTTTTCCTGAAAATAAGGGGAATGCATACCTTTTTGCCATAGAAAAGGGAAATTTCTTCATTTTTGCTCCAAAATAAGGGGAATTTCTGCCTTTTTGCCTCTAAATAAGTGGAATTTCTGTCTTTTTTCCCAAAACAAAGAGAATTTCTGTCTTTTTTGCCCCAAAATAAGGAAAATTTCTGACTTATTACCCTGAAATAAGTGAAATTTCTGAAATTTTGCCCCAAAATAAGGAAAATTTCTGCCTTTTTGCCCTGAAATATATGAAATTTCTGCAATTTTACCCCAAAATAAGGTGAATTTCTGCATTTTGCCCCAAAATAATGGGAATATCTGCCTTTTTTGACCCAAAATAAGAAAAAACTTTTGCTTTTTTAATCTGAAATAAGTGATATTTCTGCAATTTTGCCCTAAAATAAAGAAATTTCTGCAATTTTTCCCCATAATAAGGGAAATTTCTGAAATTGTTCCCCAAAATAAGGGGAATTTCTCTTTTTTTGCCCCAAAATAAAGGAAATTTCAGCCTTTTTACCTGAAAATAAGTGAAATTTCTGCAATTTTGCCCCAAATAAGGGAAATTTCTGCAATTTAGCCCCAAAATAAGGTAAATTCCTGCAATTTTGCCCCCCAAAAAAGAAATTTCTGGAATTTTGCCTCAAAATAAAGGGAATTTCTGATTTTTACCCCAAAATAAAGGGAATTTCTGCCTTTTGCCCAAAATTAGGGGAATTTCTGCAATTTTGCTCCAAAATACAAGGAATTTCTGCCTTTTTGCCTGAAAATAATGGGAATGCATAGTTTTTTGCCATATAAAAGGAAATTTTTTCGTTTTTGCTCCAAAATAACGGGAATTTCTGCCTTTTTGCCTCTAAATAAGTGGAATTTCTGTCTTTTTCCCCCAAACAAAGGGAATTTCTGTCTTTTTGCCCCAAAATAAGATGAATTTCTTACTTATTACCCTGAAATAAATGAAATTTCTGCAATTTTTCCCCAAAATGAGGGGAATTTCTGACTGTTTGCTCCCGAAAAAAGAAGATTTTCTTTCTTTTTGCCCCAAAATAAAGAGAATTTCTGCCTTTTTGCCCGAAAATTATGAGAATTTCTGCAATTTTGCTTCAAAATAAGGGGAATTTCTGCTTTTTATCCTGAATGTAAGGGGAATGTATACCTCTTGCCACCAAAAAGAAAAATTTCTTCATTTTTGCCCCAAAATAAGAGGAATTTCTGCTTTTTTACCTCAAAATAAGTGAAATTTCTGCCTTTTTACACAAAAATAAATGGAATTTCTGACTTTTTGCCCCAAAATAAAAGGAATTTTTGAATTATGCCCTGAAATAAGTGAAATTTCTGCAATTTTGCCCCAAAATAAAAGAAATTCCTGCCTTTTTGCCAAAAAATAAGGGAAATTTCTGCCTTTTTGCTTCCAAATAAAAGGAATTTCAGCCTTTTTACCTCAAAATAAGGGGAATTTCTGCATTTTTGCCACAAAATATTAAGAGTTTCTGCATGTTTGCCCCAAAATAAAGAAAATTTCTCCCTTTTTTCCCTGAAATAAGTGAAATTTCTGCAATTTTGCCCCAAAATAAGTGGAATTTCTGCAATTTTGCTCCAAAATAAGGGAAATTTCTGGAATTTTGCCCCAAAATAAGTGGAATTTCTGAGTTTTGCCCCAAAATAAGGAGAATTTCTGTTTTTTGCCCCACCATATACGGAATTTCTGCCTTTTTGCCCCACAATTAGGGGAATTTTTGCAATTTTGCTCCAAAATACTGGGAATTTCTGCCCTTTTGCCCAAAAATAAGGGGAATGCATAACTTTTTGCCATAGAAAAGGGAAATTTCTTCATTTTTGCTCCAAATTAAAGGGAATTTCTGCCTTTTTTCCTCTAAATAAGTGGAATTTCTGCAATTTTCCCCAAAAAGAAAAGAAATTTCTGTCTGTTTTGCCCCAAAATAATGGGAATTTCTGACTTATTACCCTGAAATAAGTGAAATTTCTGCAATTTTGCCCCAAAATAAGGGAAATTTCTGCCTTTTTGCCATGAAATATGTGAAATTTCTGCAATTTTACCCCAAAATAAGGTGAATTTCTGCCTTTTTGCCCCAAAATAATGGGAATTTCTGCCTTTTTGCCCCAAAATAAGAAAAATTTTTGCTTTATTTCTCTGAAATAAGTGAAATTTCTGAAATTTTACCCTAAAATGAGGTAAATTTCTGCAATTTTTTCCCATAATAAAGGAAATTTCTGCAATTTTGCCCCAAAATTAGGGGAATTTCTCACTTTTTGCCCCAAAATAAAGAAAATTTCAGCCTTTTTATCTGAAAATAAGTGAAATTTCTGCAATTTTGCCCCAAATAAGGGAAATTTCTGCAATTTTGCCCCAAAATAAGGTAAATTCCTGCAATTTTGCCCCAAAATATAGGAAATTTCTTGAATTTTGCCCCAAAATAAGGAGAATTTCTGATTTTTGCACCAAAATAAAAAGAATTTCTGCCTTTTGCCCCAAAATTAGGGGAATTTCTACAATTTTGCTCCAAAATACGGGAAATTTCTGCCTTTTTGCCCGAAAATAATGGGAATGCATACCTTTTTGCCATAAAAAGAGAAATTTCTTCATTTTTGCTCCATAATAAGGGGAATTTCTGCCTTTTTGCCTCTAAATAAGTGGTATTTCTGTCTTTTTCCCCCAAAACAAAGGGAATTTCTGTCTTTTTTGCATCAAAATAAGGAGAATTTCTGACTTATTACCCTGAAATAAGTGAAATTTCTGCAATTTTGCCCCAAAATAAAGGAAATTTCTGCAATTTTGCCCCAAGGAAAAAAAATTTCTGCAATTATGCCCCAAAATAAGGGGAATTTCTGACTGTTTGCTCTCGAAAAAAGGAGATTTTCTGTCTTTTTGCCTCAAAATAAGGTGAATTTCTGCCTTTTTGCCTTCAATAAAGGGGAATTTCAGCCTTTTTACCTCAAAATAAGGGGAATTTCTGCATTTTTGCCACAAAATATTAGGAATTTCTGCCTTTTTGCCCCAAAATAAGGAAAATTTCTGCCTTTTTTCTCTGAAATAAGTGAAATTTCTGCAATTTTGCCCCAAAATAAGTGGAATTTCTGAGTTTTGCCCTAAAATAAGGAGAATTTCTGTCTTTTTGCCCCAACATATAGGGAATTTTTGCCTTTTTTCCTCACAATTAGGGGAATTTCTGCAATTTTGCTCCAAAATACGGGGAATTACTGCCTTTTTGCCCCACAATTAGGGGAATTTCTGCAATTTTGCACCAAAATGCAGGGAATTTCTACCTTTTTTCCTGAAAATAAGGGGAATGCATAACTTTTTGCCATAGAAAAGGGAAATTTCTTCATTTTTGCTCCAAAATAAGGGGAATTTCTGCCTTTTTGCCTCTAAATAAGTGGAATTTCTGTCTTTTTTCCCAAAACAAAGAGAATTTCTGTCTTTTTTGCCCCAAAATAAGGAAAATTTCTGACTTATTACCCTGAAATAAGTGAAATTTCTGCAATTTTGCCCCAAAATAAGGAAAATTTCTGCCTTTTTGCCCTGAAATATATGAAATTTCTGCAATTTTTCCCCAAAATAAGGTGAATTTCTGCATTTTGCCCCAAAATAATGGGAATATCTGCCTTTTTTGACCCAAAATAAGAAAAAACTTTTGCTTTTTTAATCTGAAATAAGTGATATTTCTGCAATTTTGCCCTAAAATAAAGAAATTTCTGCAATTTTTCCCCATAATAAGGGAAATTTCTGAAATTGTTCCCCAAAATAAAGGGAATTTCTGTCTTTTTCCCCCAAAACAAAGGGAATTTCTGTCTTTTTTGCCCCAAAATAAGGGGAATTTCTCTTTTTTTTGCCACAAAATAAAGGAAATTTCAGCCTTTTTACCTGAAAATAAGTGAAATTTCTGCAATTTTGCCCAAAATAAGCGAAATTTCTGCAATTTAGCCCCAAAATAAGGTAAATTCCTGCAATTTTGCCCCCCAAAAAAGAAATTTCTGGAATTTTGCCTCAAAATAAAGGGAATTTCTGATTTTTACCCTAAAATAAAGGGAATTTCTGCCTTTTGCCCAAAAATTAGGGAATTTCTGCAATTTTGCCCAAAATACAAGGAATTTCTGCCTTTTTGCCTGAAAAGAATGGGAATGCATAGTTTTTTGCCATATAAAGGGAAATTTTTTCATTTTTGCTCCAAAATAAGGGGAATTTCTGCCTGTTTGTCTCTAAATAATGGAATTTCTGTCTTTTTCCCCCAAAACAAAGGGAATTTCTGTCTTTTTTGCCCTAAAATAAGGGCAATTTCTGACTTATTACCCTGAAATAAATGAAATTTCTGCAATTTTGCCCCAAAATAAAGGAAATTTCTGCAATTTTTCACCAATGTAAAGGAAATTTCTAAATTTTTCCCCAAAATAAGGGGAATTTCTAACAGTTTGCTCTCTAAAAAAGGAGATTTTCTGTCTTTTTGCCTCAAAATAAGGTGAATTTCTGCCTTTTTGCCTTCAAATAAGGGGAATTTCAGCCTTTTTACCTCAAAATAAGGAGAATTTCTGCATTTTTGAAACAAAATATTAGGAATTTCTAGCTTTTTGCCCCAAAATAAGAAAAATTTCTGCCTTTTTTCACTGAAATAAGTGGAATTTCTGCAATTTTGCCCCAAAATAAGTGGAATTTCTGAGTTTTGCCCTAAAATAAGAAGAATTTCTGTCTTTTTGCCCCAACATATAGGGAATTTTTGCCTATTTTCCCCACAATTAGGGGAATTTCTGCAATTTTGCTCCAATATACGAAGAATTTCTGCCTTTTTGCCCCACAATTAGGGGAATTTCTGCAATTTTGCTCCAAAATGCAGGGAATTTCTGCCTTTTTTCCTGAAAATAAGGAAAATGCATACCTTTTTGCCATAGAAAAGGGAAATTTCTTCATTTTTGCTCCAAAATAAGGGGAATTTCTGCATTTTTGCCTCTAAATAAGTGGAATTTCTGTCTTTTTTCCCAAAACAAAGAGAATTTCTGTCTTTTTTGCCCCAAAATAAGGAAAATTTCTGACTTATTACCCTGAAATAAGTGAAATTTCTGCAATTTTGCCCCAAAATAAGGAAAATTTCTGCCTTTTTGCCCTGAAATATGTGAAATTTCTGCAATTTTACCCCAAATTAAGGTGAATTTCTGCATTTTGCCCCAAAATAATGGGAATTTCTGCCTTTTTGCCCCAAAATAAGAAAAAACTTTTGCTTTTTTAATCTGAAATAAGTGAAATTTCTGCAATTTTGCCCTAAAATAAAAGAAATTTCTGCAATTTTTCCCCATAATAAGGGAAATTTCTGAAATTTTTCCCCAAAATAAGGGGAATTTCTGTCTTTTTCCCCCAAAACAAAGGGAATTTCTGTCTTTTTTGCCCCAAAATAAGGGGAATTTCTTCCTGTTTGCCCCAAAATAAAGGAAATTTCAGCCTTTTTCCCTGAAAATAAGTGAAATTTCTGCAATTTTGCCCCAAATAAAGGAAATTTCTGCAATTTAGCCCCAAAATGAGGTAAATTCCTGTAATTTTGCCCCCAAAAAAAGAAATTTCTGGAATTTTGCCTCAAAATAAAGGGAATTTCTGATTTTTACCCCAAAATAAAGGGAATTTCTGCATTTTTTCACCAATGTAAAGGAAATTTCTGCAATTTTGCCCCAAAATAAAGGGAATTTCTGACTGTTTGCTGCCGAAAAAAGAAGATTTTCTGTCTTTTTGTCGCAAAATGAGGAGAATTTCTGGTTTTTTGCCCGAAAATTATGAGAATTTCTGCAATTTTGCTTCATAATACGGGGAATTTCTGCTTTTTATCCCGAAAGTAAGAGGAATGTATACCTTTTGCCACAACAAAGGGAAATTTCTTCATTTTTGCCCCAAAATAAGAGGAATTTCTGCCTTTTTACCTCTAAATAAGAGAAATTTCTGCCTTTTTACCCAAAAATAAATGGAATTTCTGTCTTTTTGCCCCAAAATAAAAGAAATTTTTAAATTATGCCCTGAAATAAGTGAAATTTCTGCATTTTGCCCCAAAATAAAAGAAATTTTTGCGTTTTAGCCACACAATAAGGGGAATTTCTGTCTTTTTGCCCCAAAATAAGGGAAATTTCTGCCTTTTTGCCCCCAAATAAAAGGAATTTCAGTCTTTATACCTCAAAATAAAGGAAATTTCTGCATTTTTGCCACAAAATCTTAAGAATTTCTGCATTTTTGCCCCAAAATAAGAAAAATTTCTGTCTTTTTTCCCTAAAATAAGTGAAATTTCTTCAATTTTGCCCCAAAATAAGTGCAATTTCTGCAATTTTGCTCCAAAATAAGGGAAATTTCTGGAATTTTGCCTCAAAATAAGTGGAATTTCTGAGTTTTGCCCCAAAATAAGGAGAATATCTGTCTTATTTCCCCACCATATAGGGAATTTCTGCCTTTTTGCCCCACAATTAGGGAAATTTCTGCAATTTTGCTCCAAAATACAGGGAATTTCTGCCTTTTTGCCTGAAAATAATGGGAATGCATTCCCTTTTGCCATAAAAAAGGGAAATTTCTTCATTTTTGCTCCAAAATAAGGGGAATTTCTGCCTTTTTGCCTCTAAATAAGTGGAATTTCTGTCTTTTTCCCCCAAAAACAATGGGAATTTCTGTCTTTTTTGCCCCAAAATAAGGGGAATTTTTGACTTATTACACTGAAATAAGTGAAATTTCTGCAATTTTGCCCCAAAATAAGGGGAATTTCTGATTTTTGCCCCAAAATAAAGGGAATTTCTGACTTTTGCCCTAAAATTAGGGGAATTTCTGCAATTTTGGTCCAAAATATGGAAAATTTCTGCCTTTTTGCCTGAAAATAATTTGAATGCATACCTTTTTACCATAAAAAGGGAAATTTTTTCATTTTTGCTCCAAAATAAGGGGAATTTCTGCCTTTTTGCCTCTAAATAAGTGGAATTTCTGCCTTTTTCCCACAAAACAAAGGAAATTTCTGTCTTTTTTGCCCCAAAAATAAGGGGAATTTTTGACTTATTACCCTGAAATAAGTGAAATTTCTGCAATTTTTCACCAAAATAAGGGAAATTTCTGCAATTTTGCCCCAATGTAAAGGAAATTTCTGCAATTTTGCCCCAAAATAAGGGGAATTTCTTACTGTTTGCTCCCGAAAAAAGTAGATTTTCTGTCTTTTTGCCCCAAAATAAGGGAAATTTCTGCCTTTTTGCTCTGAAATATGTGAACTTTCTTCAATTTTACCCCAAAATTAGGTGAATTTCTGCCTTTTTTCTTCAAAATAATGGGAATTTCTGCCTTTTTGCCCCAAAATAAGAAAAATTTTTGCTTTTTTTCTCTGAAATAAGTGAAATTTCTGCAATTTTGCCCAAAAATAAGGGAAATTTCTGGAATTTTGCCCCAAAATAAGTGGAATTTCTGAGTTTTGTCACAAAATAAGGAGAATTTCTCTTTTTTTGCCTCAACATATAGGGAATTTCTGCCTTTTTGCCTGAAAATAATGGGAATGCATACCTTTTGGCCATAAAAAAGGGAAATTTCTTCATTTTTGCTCCAAATTAAAGGGAATTTCTGCCTTTTTTCCTCTAAATAAGTGGAATTTCTGCAATTTTCCCCCAAAAGAAATAGAATTTCTGTCTTTTTTGCCCCAAAATAATGGGAATTTCTGACTTATTACCCTGAAATAAGTGAAATTTCTGCAATTTTGCCCCAAAATAAGGGAAATTTCTGCCTTTTTGCCCTGAAATATGTGAAATTTCTTCAATTTTACCCCAAAATAAGGTGAATTCCTGCCTTTGTGCCTGAAAATAATGGGAATTTCTGCCTTTTTGCCCCAATATAAGAAAAATTTTTGCTTTTTTTTCTGAAATAAGTGAAATATCTGCAATTTTGCCCTAAATTAAGGGAAATTTCTGCAATTTTTCCCCATAATAAGGGAAATGTCTGCATTTTTGCCCCAAAATAAGGAAAATTTCTGCCTTTTTTCCCTGAAATAAGTGAAATTTCTGCAATTTTGCCCCAAAATAAGTGAAATTTCTGCAATTTTGCTCCAAAATAAGAAAAATTTCTGGAATTTTGCCCCCAAATAAGTGGAATTTCTGAGTTTTGCCCCAAAATAAGGAGAATTTCTGTTTTTTGCTCCACCATATAGGGAATTTCTGCATTTTTGCCCCACAATTAGGGGAATTTCTGCAATTTTGCTCCAAAATCGGGGAAATTTCTGCGTTTTTGCCCGAAAATAAGGGGAATGCATAACTTTTTGCCATAAACAAGGGAAATTTCTTAATTTTTGCTCCTAAATAAGGGGAATTTCTGCCTTTTTTCCTCTAAATAAGTGGAATTTCTGCAATTTTCCCCCAAAACAAAGGGAATTTCTGTCTTTTTTGCCCCAAAATAAGGTGAATTTCTGACTTATTACCCTGAAATAAGTGAAATTTCTGCAATTTTGCCCCAAAATAAGGGAAATTTTTGCCTTTTTGCCCTGAAATATGTGAAATTTCTGCAATTTTACCCAAAAATAAGGTGAATTTCTGCCTTTTTGCCCAAAAATAATAGGAATTTCTGCCTTTTTGCCCCAAAATAAGAAAAATTTTTGCATTATTTCGCTGAAATAAGTAAAATTTCTGCAATTTTGCCCCCAAAATAAGAGGAATTTCTTCCTTTTTGCCCCAAAATAAAGGAAATTTCAGCCTTTTTACCTGAAAATAAGTGAAATTTCTGCAATTTTGCCCCAAATAAGGGAAATTTCTGCAATTTTGCCCCAAAATAATGCAAATTCCTGCAATTTTGCCCCAAAATAAAGGAAATTTCTTGAATTTTGCCACAAAATATGGGGAATTTCTGATATTTACCCCAAAATAAAGGAATTTCTGCCTTTTGCCCCAAAATTAGGGGAATTTCTGCAATATTGCTCCAAAATACAGGGAATTTCTGCCTTTTTGCCTGAAAATAATGGTGATGCATACCTTTTTGCCATAAAAAGGGAAATTTTTTCATTTTTGCTCCAAAATAAGGGGAATTTCTGACTTTTTGCCTCTAAATAAGTGGTATTTCTGTCTTTTTCTTCCAAAACAAAGAAAATTTCTGGGTTTTTTGCCCCAAAATAAGGGGAATTTCTGACTTATTACCCTGAAATAAGTGAAATTTCTGCAATTTTGCCCCAAAATAAAGGAAATTTCTGCAATTTTGCACCAATGTAAAGGAAATTTCTGAATTTTGCCCCAGAATAATAGGAATTTTTGACTGTTTGCTGCCAAAAAAAGGAGATTTTCTGTCTTTTTGCCCCAAAATTAGGAAAATTTCTGGTTTTTTGCCCGAAAATTATGAGAATTTCTGCAATTTAGCTTCAAAATACGGGGAATTTCTACTTTTTATCCCGAAAGTAAGGGGAATGTATACCTTTTGCGACAAAAAAGGGAAATTTCTTCATTTTTGCCCCAGAATAAGAGGAATTTCTGCCTTTTACCTAAAAATAAGTGAAATTTCTTCCTTTTTACCCAAAACTAAATGGAATTTCTGTCTTTTTGCCCCAAAATAAAAGGAATTTTTGAATTATGCTCTGAAATAAGTGATATTTCTGCAATTTTGCCACAAAATAAAAGAAATTTTTGCCTTTTTGCCACAAAATAAGGGGAATTTCTATCTTTTTGCCCCAAAATAATGGAAATTTATGCATTTTTGCTCTCAAATAAGAGGAATTTCAGCCTTTTTACCTCAAAATAAGGGGAATTTCTGCATTTTTGCAACAAAATATTAAGAATTTCTGCATTTTTGCCCTAAAATAAGGAAAATTTCTGCCTTTTTTCCCTGAAATAAGTGAAATTTCTGCAATTTTGCCCCAAAATAAAGGAAATTTCTGCAATTTTGTCCCAAAATAAGGGAAATTTCTGCTTTTTTGCCTTGAAATATATGAAATTTTTTCAATTTTACCCCAAAATAAGGTGAATTTCTGCATTTTTGCCCCAAAATAATGGGAATTTCTGCCTTTTTGCCACAAAATAAGAAAAATTTTTGCTTTTTTTCTCTGAAATAAGTGAAATTTCTGTAATTTTGCCCCAAAATAATAGAAATTTCTGCAATGTTGCCCCAAAATAATGGAAATTTCTGGAATTTTGCCCCAAAATAATTGGAATTTCTGAGTTTTGCCCCAAAATAAGGAGAATTTCTCTCTTTTTGCCCCAACATATAGGGAATTTCTGCATTTTTGCCCCACAATTAGAGGAATTTCTGTAATTTTGCTCCAAAATACGGGGAATTTCTGTCTTTATGCCCGAAAATAAGTGGAATGCCTAACTTTTTGCCATAAAAAAAGAAATTTCTTCATTTGTGCTCCAAAATAAGGGGAATTTCTGCCTTTTTGCCTCTAAATAAGTGGAATTTCTGTCCTTTTCCCTTAAAACAAAGAGAATTTCTGTCTTTTTGCCCCAAAATAAGGGGACTTTCTGACTTATTACCCTAAAATAATTAAAATTTCTGCAATTTTGCCCCTAAATAAGGGAAATTTCTGCATTTTTGCCCTGAAATATGTGAAATTTCTTCAATTTTACCCCAAAACAAGGTGAATTTATGCCTTTTTGCCCAAAAATAATGGTAATTTCTGCCTTTTTGCCCCAAAATAAGAAAAATTTTTGCTTTTTTTTCTGAAATAAGTGAAATTTTTGCAATTTTGCCCTAAAATAAAGGAAATTTCTGCAATTTTTCCACATAATAAGGGAAAGGTCTTCAATTTTGCCCCAAAATAAAGGGAATTTCTCCCTTTTTGCCCCAAAATAAATGAAATTACAGCCTTTTTACCTGAAAATAAGTGAAATTTCTGCAATTTTGCCCCAAATAAGGAAAATTTCTTATTTTTGCCCCAAATTAAAGGGAATTTGTGCCTTTTGCTCCAAAATTAGGGGAATTTCTGCAATTTTGCTCCAAAATACGAGGAATTTCTGCCTTTTTGCCTGAAAATAATGGGAATGCATACCTTTTTGGCATAAAAAGGGAAATTTCTTCATTTTTGCTCCAAAATAAGGGGAATTTCTGCCTTTTTGCCTCTAAATAAGTGGAATTTCTGTCTTTTTCCCCCAAAAACAATGGGAATTTCTGTCTTTTTTGCCCCAAAATAAGGGGAATTTCTGACTTATTACCCTGAAATAAGTGAAATTTCTGCAATTTTTCCCCAAAATAAGGGGAATTTCTGACTGTTTTTCCTCCCGAAAAAAGATTTTCTTTCTTTTTGCCCCAAGATAAGGAGAATTTCTGCCTTTTTGCCCGAAAATTATGAGAATTTCTGCAATTTTGCTTGAAAATACGGGGAATTTCTGCTTTTTATCCCGAAAGTAAGGGGAATGTATACCTTTTGCCACAAAAAAGGAAAATTTCTTCATTTTTGCCCCAAAATAAGAGGAATTTCTGCCTTTTTACCTCAAAATAATTGAAATTTCTGCTCTTTTACACAAAAATAAAAGGAATTTTTGTGTTTTTGCCCCAAAATAAAAGGAATTTTTGAATTATGCCCTGAAATAAGTGAAATTTCTGCAATTTTGCCCCAAAATAAAAGAAATTTCTGCCTTCTTCCAAAAAATAAGGGAAATTTCTCCCTTTTTGCTTCCAAATAAAAGGAATTTCAGCCTTTTTACCTCAAAATAAAGGGAATTTCTGCATTTTTGTCACAAATTATTAAGAATTTCTGCATGTTTGCCCCAAAATAAGGAAAATTTCTGCCTTTTTTTCCTGAAATAAGTGAAATTTCTGCAATTTTGCACCAAAATAAGTGGAATTTCTGTAATTTTGCTCCAAAATAAGGGAAATTTCTGGATTTTTGCCCCAAAATAAGTGAAATTTCTGAGTTTTGCCCCAAAATAAGGAGAATTTCTGTTTTTTCCCCACCATATAGGGAATTTCTGCCTTTTTGCCCCACAATTAGGAGAATATTTGCAATTTTGCTCCAAAATACGGGGAATTTCTGCCTTTTTGCCCGAAAATAAGGGGAATACATAACTTTTTGCCATAAAAAAGAGAAATTTCTTCATTTTTGCTACAAATTAAAGGGAATTTCTGCATTTTTTCCTCTAAATAAGTGGAATTTCTGCAATTTTCCCTCAAAACAAAGGGAATTTCTGTATTTTTGCCCCAAAATAATGGTAATTTCTGACTTATTACCCTGAAATAAGTGAAATTTCTGCAATTTTGCCCCAAAATAAGGGAAATTTCTGCCTTTTTGCCATGAAATATGTGAAATTTTGCAATTTTACCACAAAATAAGGTGAATTTCTGCCTTTTTGCCCAAAAATAATGGGAATTTCTGCCTTTTTGCCCCAAAATAAAGGAAATTTCTGCAATTTTGACCCAATGTAAAAAAAATTTCTGCCATTTTGCCCCAAAATAAGGGGAATTTCTGACTGTTTGCTCTCGAAAAAGGAGATTTTCTGTCTTTTTGCCTCAAAATAAGGAGAATTTC
Organism: Micromys minutus; assembly: GCF_963924665.1. Lineage (NCBI taxonomy): Eukaryota > Metazoa > Chordata > Mammalia > Rodentia > Muridae > Micromys > Micromys minutus. Next base: position 73,251 of record NW_027667765.1, read on the forward strand.
TGCTTTTTTGCCCAAAAATTATGAGAATTTCTGCAATTTTGCTTTAAAATACGGTTAATTTCTGCCTTTTAGCCCCAAAATAAAGGGAATTTCTGCATTTTCCCCCAATATTTGGGGAATTTTTGCATTTTACCTTTAAATAAAGGGGAATTTCTGCATTTTACCTCAAAATAAGAAGAATTTCTGCCTTTTGCCCCAAAATATGGGGAATTTCTGCCTTTTTGTTCCAAAATAAAAAAAATTTCTTCAATTTTGTACCATAATAAAAGAAATTTCTGCTTTTTGCCCCAAAATAAGGGGAATTTCTGACTGTTTGCTCTCGAAAAAAGGAGATTTTCTGTCTTTTTGCCTCAAAATAAGGAGAATTTCTGCTTTTTTGCCCAAAAATTATGAGAATTTCTGCAATTTTGCTTCAAAATACGGTTAACTTCTTCCTTTTAGCCCCAAAATAAAGGGAATTTCTGCATTTTCCCCCAATATTTGAGGAATTTCTGCATTTTACCTTTAAATAAGGGGAATTTCTGCATTTTACCTCAAAATAAGAAGAATTTCTGCCTTTTGCCCCTAAATATGGGGAATTTCTGCCTTTTTGTTCCAAAATAAGGAAAATTTCTTCAATTTTGTACCATAATAAAAGAAATTTCTGCTTTTTGCCCCAAAATAAGGGGAATTTCTGACTTTTTGCCCTGAAATAAATGAAATTTCTGCAATTTTGCCCAAAAATAAGTTAAATTTGTGCCTTTTTGCCCCAAAATAATGGGAATTTCTGCCTTTTGCCCCAAAATATGGGGAATTTCTGCCTGTTTCCCCGAAAATGAGAAGAATGCAAAACTTTTTGCCATAAAAAAGGGAAATTTCTTCATTTTTGCTCCAAAATAAGGGGAATTTCTGCTTTTTTGCCTCTAAATAAGTGGAATTTCTTTCTTTTTCCCCCAAAACAAAAGAAATTTCTGTCTTTTTTGCCCCAAAATAAGAAAAATTGCTGACTTATTACCCTGAAATAAGTGAAATTTTTGAAATTTTGCCCCAATATAAGGGAAATTTCTGCCTTTTTGCCCCCAAATCAGGGGAATTTCAGACTTTTTACCTCAAAATAATGGGAATTTCTAAATTTTGGCACAAAATATTAGGAATTTCTGCATTTTTGCCCAAAAATAAGAAAAATTTCTGCATTTTTTCTTTGAAATAAGTGAAATTTCTGCAATTTTGCCCCAAAATAAGTGAAATTTCTGCAATTTTGCCCCAAAATAAGGGAAATTTCTGCAATTTTGCCCCAAAATAAGTGGAATTTCTGCCTTTTGCCCCAAAATTTGGGGAATTTCTGCCTTTTTGCCCGAAAATAAAAAGAATGCATACCTTTTTGCCATAAAAAAGGGAAATTTCTTCATTTTTGCTCCAAAATAAGGGGAACTTTTTCCTTTTTGCCTCTAAATAAGTGGAATTTCTGTTTTTACCCCAAAACAAAGGGAATTTCTGTATTTTTTGCCTCAAAATAAGGAAAATTTCTGACTTATTACCCTGAAATAAGTAAAATTTCTGCAAATTTGCCCCAAAATAAGGGAAAATTTTGCCTTTTGCCCTAAAATTTGGGGAATTTGAGAATTTTACCTCAAAATGAGGGAAATTTCTGATTTTTGCACCAAAATATGGGGAATTTCTGCCTTTTTGCCCCATAATAAAGTTAATTTCTGCATTTTTGCACCAATATTAGGGGAATTTCTGCAATTTTGCTCCAAAATACGGGTCATTTCTGCCTTTTTGCCCGAAATTAATTGGAATTTCTGGCTTTTTGTCCCGAAATAAGTGTAATTTCTTCAATTTTCGCCAAAAATTAGGGTTTTCATCTTTTTGCCCCAAAATATGGGGAATTTCTGCCATTTTGCCCTGAAATATTTGAAATTTCTGCAATTTTACCCCAAAATAAGGGGAATTTCTGCCTTTTTGCCCAAAATAAAGAAAATTTCAGACTTTTTACCTGAAAATAAGAGAAATTTCTGCAATTTTGCCCCAAATAAGGGAAATTTCTGCAATTTTGTTCTAAAATAAGGTAAATTCCTGCAATTTTGCCCCAAAATAAAGAAAATTTCTGAAATTTTGTCCCAAAATAAGGGGAATTTCTGATTTTTGCCCCAAAATAAAGGGAATTTCTGCCTTTTGCTCCAAAATTAGGGGAATTTCTGCAATTTTGCTCCAAAATATGGGGAATTTCTGCCTTTTTGCCCGAAAATAAAGGGAATGTTTACCTTTTTGCCATAAAAAAGGGAAATTTCTTCATTTTTGCCCCAAAATATGGGGATTTTCCGCCTTTTTGACTCAAAATAAGTGCAATTTCTGCCTTTTCCCTAAAAATAAACAAAATTTCTGTCTTTTTGCACCAAAATAAGGGGAATTTCTGACATTTTGCCCGAAAATAAGGGGAATTTCAGCCTTTTTATCTCAAAATAACAGGAATTTCTTCCTTTTTGCCCCAAAATATGGGGAATTTCTGCCTTTTTGCCCCAAAATAAGAAAAATTTCTGCAATTTTGTACCAAAATAAAAGAAATTTCTGCATTTTTGCCCCAAAATAAGAAAATTTCTGCCTCTTTTCTGAAATAAGTGAAATTTCTGCAATTTTGCCTCAAAATAAGGGAAATTTCTGCAATTTTGCCCCTATGTAAAGGAAATTTCTGCAATTTTGCCCCAAAATAAGGGAAATTTCTGACTTTATGCTCCCAAAAAACGAGATTTACTGTCTTTTTGCCCCAAAATAAGAATTTCTGCCTTTTTGTCCGAAAATTATGAGAATTTCTGCAATTTTGCTTCAAAATATGGTTAATTTCTTCTTTTTAGCCCAAAAATAAAGGGAATTTCTGCATTTTCCCCCAATATTTGGGGAATTTCTGCATTTTACCTCTAAATAAGGGGAATTTCTGCATTTTACCTCAAAATAAGAAGAATTTCTGCTTTTTGCCCCAAAATATGGGGAATTTCTGCCTTTTTGTTCCAAAATAAGGAAAATTTCTTCAATTTTGTACCATAATAAAAGAAATTTCTGATTTTTGCCCCAAAATAAGGGGAATTTCTGACTTTTTGCCCTGAAATAAATGAAATTTCTGCAATTTTGCCTAAAAATAAGTTAAATTTGTGCCTTTTTGCCCCAAAATAATGGGAATTTCTGCCTTTTGCCCCAAAATATGGGGAATTTCTGCCTGTTTCCCCGAAAATGAGAAGAATGCATACCTTTTTGCCATAAAAAAGGGAAATTTTTTCATTTTTTCTCCAAAATAAGCGAAATTTCTGCTTCTTTGCCTGTAAATAAGTGGAATTTCTGTCTTTTTCCCCCAAAACAAAGGGAATTTCTGTCTTTTTTGCCCCAAAATAAGGAGAATTTCTGACTTATTACCTTGAAATAAGTTAAATTTCTGCAATTTTGCCCCAAAATAAGTGAAATTTCTGCAATTTTGCCCCAAAATAAGGGAAATTTCTGCAATTTTGCCCCAAAATAAGTGGAATTTCTGCCTTTTGCCCCAAAATTTGGGGAATTTCTGCCTTTTTGCCCAAAAATAAAAAAATGCATACCTTTTTGCCATAAAAAAGGGAAATTTCTTCATTTTTGCTCCAAAATAAGGGGAACTTTTGCCTTTTTGCCTCTAAATAAGTGGAATTTCTGTTTTTCCCCCAAAACAAAGGGAATTTCTGTATTTTTTGCCTCAAAATCAGGAAAATTTCTGACTTATTACCCTGAAATAAGTAAAATTTCTGCAAATTTGGCCCAAAATAAGGGAAATTTTTGCCTTTTGCCCTAAAATTTGGGGAATTTGAGAATTTTACCTCAAAATGAGGGAAATTTCTGATTTTTGCACCAAAATATGGAGAATTTCTGCCTTTTTGCCCCATAATAAAGTTAATTTGTGCATTTTTGCACCAATATTAGGGGAATTTCTGCAATTTTGCTCCAAAATACGGGTCATTTCTGCCTTTTTGCCCGAAATTAATTGGAATTTCTGGCTTTTTGTCCCGAAATAAGTGTAATTTCTTCAATTTTCGCCAAAAATTAGGGTTTTCATCTTTTTGCCCCAAAATAAGGGGAATTTCTGCCATTTTGCCCTGAAATATTTGAAATTTCTGCAATTTTACCCCAAAATAAGGGGAATTTCTGCCTTTTTGCCCCAAAATAAAAGGAATTTCTCCCTTTTTGCCCAAAATAAAGAAAATTTCAGACTTTTTACCTGAAAATAAGAGAAATTTCTGCAATTTTGCACCAAATAAGAGAAATTTCTGTAATTTTGTTCTAAAATAAGGTAAATTCCTGCAATTTTGCCCCAAAATAAAGAAAATTTCTGAAATTTTGTCCCAAAATAAGGGGAATTTCTGATTTTTGCCCCAAAATAAAGGGAATTTCTGCCTTTTGCTCCAAAATTAGGGGAATTTCTGCAATTTTGCTCCAAAATATGGGGAATTTCTGCCTTTTTGCCCGAAAATAAAGGGAATGTTTACCTTTTTGCCATAAAAAAGGGAAATTTCTTCATTTTTGCCCCAAAATATGGGGATTTTCTGCCTTTTTGACTCAAAATAAGTGCAATTTCTGCCTTTTCCCTAAAAATAAACAAAATTTCTGTCTTTTTGCACCAAAATAAGGGGAATTTCTGACATTTTGCCCGAAAATAAGGGGAATTTCAGCCTTTTTATCTCAAAATAACAGGAATTTCTTCCTTTTTGCCCCAAAATATGGGGAATTTCTGCCTTTTTGCCCCAAAATAAGAAAAATTTCTGCAATTTTGTACCAAAATAAAAGAAATTTCTGCATTTTTGCCCCAAAATAAGAAAATTTCTGCCTCTTTTCTGAAATAAGTGAAATTTCTGCAATTTTGCCTCAAAATAAGGGAAATTTCTGCAATTTTGCCCCAATGTAAAGGAAATTTCTGCAATTTTGCCCCAAAATAAGGGAAATTTCTGACTTTATGCTCCCAAAAAACGAGATTTACTGTCTTTTTGCCCCAAAATAAGAATTTCTGCCTTTTTGTCCGAAAATTATGAGAATTTCTGCAATTTTGCTTCAAAATATGGTTAATTTCTTCTTTTTAGCCCAAAAATAAAGGGAATTTCTGCATTTTCCCCCAATATTTGGGGAATTTCTGCATTTTACCTCTAAATAAGGGGAATTTCTGCATTTTACCTCAAAATAAGAAGAATTTCTGCCTTTTGCCCCAAAATATGGGGAATTTCTGCCTTTTTGTTCCAAAATAAGGAAAATTTCTTCAATTTTGTACCATAATAAAAGAAATTTCTGATTTTTGCCCCAAAATAAGGGGAATTTCTGACTTTTTGCCCTGAAATAAATGAAATTTCTGCAATTTTGCCTAAAAATAAGTTAAATTTGTGCCTTTTTGCCCCAAAATAATGGGAATTTCTGCCTTTTGCCCCAAAATATGGGGAATTTCTGCCTGTTTCCCCGAAAATGAGAAGAATGCATAACTTTTTGCCATAAAAAAGGGAAATTTTTTCATTTTTTCTCCAAAATAAGCGAAATTTCTACTTCTTTGCCTGTAAATAAGTGGTATTTCTGTCTTTTTCCCCCAAAACAAAGGGAATTTCTGTCTTTTTTGCCCCAAAATAAGGAGAATTTCTGACTTATTACCTTGAAATAAGTGAAATTTCTGCAATTTTGCCCCAAAATAAGTGAAATTTCTGCAATTTTGCCCCAAAATAAGGGAAATTTCTGACTTTATGCTCCCGAAAAAACGAGATTTACTGTCTTTTTGCCCCAAAATAAGAATTTCTGCCTTTTTGCCCGAAAATTATGAGAATTTCTGCAATTTTGCTTCAAAATATGGTTAATTTCTTCTTTTTAGCCCAAAAATAAAGGGAATTTCTGCATTTTCCCCCAATATTTGGGGAATTTCTGCATTTTACCTCTAAATAAGGGGAATTTCTGCATTTTACCTCAAAATAAGAAGAATTTCTGCCTTTTGCCCCAAAATATGGGGAATTTCTGCCTTTTTGTTCCAAAATAAGGAAAATTTCTTCAATTTTGTACCATAATAAAAGAAATTTCTGATTTTTGCCCCAAAATAAGGGTAATTTCTGACTTTTTGCCCTGAAATAAATGAAATTTCTGCAATTTTGCCTAAAAATAAGTTAAATTTGTGCCTTTTTGCCCCAAAATAATGGGAATTTCTGCCTTTTGCCCCAAAATATGGGGAATTTCTGCCTGTTTCCCCGAAAATGAGAAGAATGCATACCTTTTTGCCATAAAAAAAGGGAAATTTCTTCATTTTTTCTCCAAAATAAGTGAAATTTCTACTTCTTTGCCTGTAAATAAGTGGTATTTCTGTCTTTTTCCCCCAAAACAAAGGGAATTTCTGTCTTTTTTGCCCCAAAATAAGGAGAATTTCTGACTTATTACCTTGAAATAAGTGAAATTTCTGCAATTTTGCCCCAAAATAAGTGAAATTTCTGCAATTTTGCCCCAAAATAAGGGAAATTTCTGACTTTATGCTCCCGAAAAAACGAGATTTACTGTCTTTTTGCCCCAAAATAAGAATTTCTGCCTTTTTGCCCGAAAATTATGAGAATTTCTGCAATTTTGCTTCAAAATATGGTTAATTTCTTCTTTTTAGCCCAAAAATAAAGGGAATTTCTGCATTTTCCCCCAATATTTGGGGAATTTCTGCATTTTACCTCTAAATAAGGGGAATTTCTGCATTTTACCTCAAAATAAGAAGAATTTCTGCCTTTTGCCCCAAAATATGGGGAATTTCTGCTTTTTTGTTCCAAAATAAGGAAAATTTCTTCAATTTTGTACCATAATAAAAGAAATTTCTGATTTTTGCCCCAAAATAAGGGTAATTTCTGACTTTTTGCCCTGAAATAAATGAAATTTCTGCAATTTTGCCTAAAAATAAGTTAAATTTGTGCCTTTTTGCCCCAAAATAATGGGAATTTGTGCCTTTTGCCCCAAAATATGGGGAATTTCTGCCTTTTTGCCCGAAAATAAAGGGAATGTTTACCTTTTTGCCATAAAAAAGGGAAATTTCTTCATTTTTGCCCCAAAATATGGGGATTTTCCGCATTTTTGACTCAAAATAAGTGCAATTTCTGCCTTTTCCCTAAAAATAAACAAAATTTCTGTCTTTTTGCACCAAAATAAGGGGAATTTCTGACATTTTGCCTGAAAATAAGGGGAATTTCAGCCTTTTTATCTCAAAATAACAGGAATTTCTTCCTTTTTGCCCCAAAATATGGGGAATTTCTGCCTTTTTGCCCCAAAATAAGAAAAATTTCTGCAATTTTGTACCAAAATAAAAGAAATTTCTGCATTTTTGCCCCAAAATAAGAAAATTTCTGCCTTTTTTCTGAAATAAGTGAAATTTCTGCAATTTTGCCTCAAAATAAGGGAAATTTCTGCAATTTAGCCCCAAAATAAGGGAAATTTCTGACTTTATGCTCACGAAAAAACGAGATTTACTGTCTTTTTGCCCCAAAATAAGAATTTCTGCCTTTTTGCCCGAAAATTATGAGAATTTCTGCAATTTTGCTTCAAAATATGGTTAATTTCTTCTTTTTAGCCCAAAAATAAAGGGAATTTCTGCATTTTCCCCCAATATTTGGGGAATTTCTGCATTTTACCTCTAAATAAGTGGAATTTCTGCATTTTACCTCAAAATAAGAAGAATTTCTGCCTTTTGCCTCAAAATATGGGGAATTTCTGCCTTTTTGTTCCAAAATAAGGAAAATTTCTTCAATTTTGTACCATAATAAAAGAAATTTCTGATTTTTGCCCCAAAATAAGGGTAATTTCTGACTTTTTGCCCTGAAATAAATGAAATTTCTGCAATTTTGCCTAAAAATAAGTTAAATTTGTGCCTTTTTTCCCCAAAATAATGGGAATTTCTGCCTTTTGCCCCAAAATATGGGGAATTTCTGCCTGTTTCCCCTAAAATGAGAAGAATGCATACCTTTTTGCCATAAAAAAGGGAAATTTCTTCATTTTTTCTCCAAAATAAGCGAAATTTCTACTTCTTTGCTTGTAAATAAGTGGTATTTCTGTCTTTTTCCCCCAAAACAAAGGGAATTTCTGTCTTTTTTGCCCCAAAATAAGGAGAATTTCTGACTTATTACCTTGAAATAAGTGAAATTTCTGCAATTTTGCCCCAAAATAAGTGAAATTTCTGCAATTTTGCCCCAAAATAAGGGAAATTTCTGACTTTATGCTCCCGAAAAAACGAGATTTACTGTCTTTTTGCCCCAAAATAAGAATTTCTGCCTTTTTGCCCGAAAATTATGAGAATTTCTGCAATTTTGCTTCAAAATATGGTTAATTTCTTCTTTTTAGCCCAAAAATAAAGGGAATTTCTGCATTTTCCCCCAATATTTGGGGAATTTCTGCATTTTACCTCTAAATAAGGGGAATTTCTGCATTTTACCTCAAAATAAGAAGAATTTCTGCCTTATGCCCCCAAATATGGGGAATTTCTGCCTTTTTGTTCCAAAATAAGGAAAATTTCTTCAATTTTGTACCATAATAAAAGAAATTTCTGATTTTTGCCCCAAAATAAGGGTAATTTCTGACTTTTTGCCCTGAAATAAATGAAATTTCTGCAATTTTGCCTAAAAATAAGTTAAATTTGTGCCTTTTTGCCACAAAATAATGGGAATTTGTGCCTTTTGCCCCAAAATATGGGGAATTTCTGCCTTTTTGCCCGAAAATAAAGGGAATGTTTACCTTTTTGCCATAAAAAAGGGAAATTTCTTCATTTTTGCCCCAAAATATGGGGATTTTCCGCCTTTTTGACTCAAAATAAGTGCAATTTCTGCCTTTTCCCTAAAAATAAACAAAATTTTTGTCTTTTTGCACCAAAATAAGGGGAATTTCTGACATTTTGCCCGAAATTAAGGGGAATTTCAGCCTTTTTATCTCAAAATAACAGGAATTTCTTCCTTTTTGCCCCAAAATATGGGGAATTTCTGCCTTTTTGCCCCAAAATAAGAAAAATTTCTGCAATTTTGTACCAAAATAAAAGAAATTTCTGCATTTTTGCCCCAAAATAAAAAAATTTCTGCCTTTTTTCTGAAATAAGTGAAATTTCTGCAATTTTGCCTCAAAATAAGGGAAATTTCTGCAATTTTGCCCCAATGTAAAGGAAATTTCTGCAATTTTGCCCCAAAATAAGGGAAATTTCTGACTTTATGCTCACGAAAAAACGAGATTTACTGTCTTTTTGCCCCAAAATAAGAATTTCTGCCTTTTTGCCCGAAAATTATGAGAATTTCTGCAATTTTGCTTCAAAATATGGTTAATTTCTTCTTTTTAGCCCAAAAATAAAGGGAATTTCTGCATTTTCCCCCAATATTTGGGGAATTTCTGCATTTTACCTCTAAATAAGGGGAATTTCTGCATTTTACCTCAAAATAAGAAGAATTTCTGCCTTTTGCCTCAAAATATGGGGAATTTCTGCCTTTTTGTTCCAAAATAAGGAAAATTTCTTCAATTTTGTACCATAATAAAAGAAATTTCTGATTTTTGCCCCAAAATAAGGGTAATTTCTGACTTTTTGCCCTGAAATAAATGAAATTTCTGCAATTTTGCCTAAAAATAAGTTAAATTTGTGCCTTTTTGCCCCAAAATAATGGGAATTTCTGCCTTTTGCCCCAAAATATGGGGAATTTCTGCCTGTTTCCCCGAAAATGAGAAGAATGCATACCTTTTTGCCATAAAAAAGGGAAATTTCTTCATTTTTTTCTCCAAAATAAGCGAAATTTCTACTTCTTTGCCTGTAAATAAGTGGTATTTCTGTCTTTTTCCCCCAAAACAAAGGGAATTTCTGTCTTTTTTGCCCCAAAATAAGGAGAATTTCTGACTTATTACCTTGAAATAAGTGAAATTTCTGCAATTTTGCCCCAAAATAAGTGAAATTTCTGCAATTTTGCCCCAAAATAAGGGAAATTTCTGACTTTATGCTCCCGAAAAAACGAGATTTACTGTCTTTTTGCCCCAAAATAAGAATTTCTGCCTTTTTGCCCGAAAATTATGAGAATTTCTGCAATTTTGCTTCAAAATATGGTTAATTTCTTCTTTTTAGCCCAAAAATAAAGGGAATTTCTGCATTTTCCCCCAATATTTGGGGAATTTCTGCATTTTACCTCTAAATAAGGGGAATTTCTGCATTTTACCTCAAAATAAGAAGAATTTCTGCCTTTTGCCCCAAAATATGGGGAATTTCTGCCTTTTTGTTCCAAAATAAGGAAAATTTCTTCAATTTTGTACCATAATAAAAGAAATTTCTGATTTTTGCCCCAAAATAAGGGTAATTTCTGACTTTTTGCCCTGAAATAAATGAAATTTCTGCAATTTTGCCTAAGATAAGTTAAATTTGTGCCTTTTTGCCCCAAAATAATGGGAATTTGTGCCTTTTGCCCCAAAATATGGGGAATTTCTACCTTTTTGCCCGAAAATAAAGGGAATGTTTACCTTTTTGCCATAAAAAAGGGAAATTTCTTCATTTTTGCCCCAAAATATGGGGATTTTCCGCCTTTTTGACTCAAAATAAGTGCAATTTTTGCCTTTTCCCTAAAAATAAACAAAATTTTTGTCTTTTTGCACCAAAATAAGGGGAATTTCTGACATTTTGCCCGAAAATAAGGGGAATTTCAGCCTTTTTATCTCAAAATAACAGGAATTTCTTCCTTTTTGCCCCAAAATATGGGGAATTTCTGCCTTTTTGCCCCAAAATAAGAAAAATTTCTGCAATTTTGTACCAAAATAAAAGAAATTTCTGCATTTTTGCCCCAAAATAAGAAAATTTCTGCCTTTTTTCTGAAATAAGTGAAATTTCTGCAATTTTGCCTCAAAATAAGGGAAATTTCTGCAATTTTGCCCCAATGTAAAGGAAATTTCTGCAATTTTGCCCCAAAATAAGGGAAATTTCTGACTTTATGCTCACGAAAAAACGAGATTTACTGTCTTTTTGCCCCAAAATAAGAATTTCTGCCTTTTTGCCCGAAAATTATGAGAATTTCTGCAATTTTGCTTCAAAATATGGTTAATTTCTTCTTTTTAGCCCAAAAATAAAGGGAATTTCTGCATTTCCCCCCAATATTTGGGGAATTTCTGCATTTTACCTCTAAATAAGGGGAATTTCTGCATTTTACCTCAAAATAAGAAGAATTTCTGTCTTTTGCCCCAAAATATAGGGAATTTCTGCCTTTTTGTTCCAAAATAAGGAAAATTTCTTCAATTTTGTACCATAATAAAAGAAATTTCTGCTTTTTGCCCCAAAATAAGGGGAATTTCTGACTGTTTGCTCTCGAAAAAAGGAGATTTTCTGTCTTTTTGCCTCAAAATAAGGAGAATTTCTGCTTTTTTGCCCAAAAATTATGAGAATTTCTGCAATTTTGCTTCAAAATACGGTTAACTTCTTCCTTTTAGCCCCAAAATAAAGGGAATTTCTGCATTTTCCCCCAATATTTGGGGAATTTCTGCATTTTACCTTTAAATAAGGGGAATTTCTGCATTTTACCTCAAAATAAGAAGAATTTCTGCCTTTTGCCCCTAAATATGGGGAATTTCTGCCTTTTTGTTCCAAAATAAGGAAAATTTCTTCAATTTTGTACCATAATAGAAGAAATTTCTGCTTTTTGCCCCAAAATAAGGGGAATTTCTGACTTTTTGCCCTGAAATAAATGAAATTTCTGCAATTTTGCCCAAAAATAAGTTAAATTTGTGCCTTTTTGCCCCAAAATAATGGGAATTTCTGCCTTTTGCCCCAAAATATGGGGAATTTCTGCCTGTTTCCCCGAAAATGAGAAGAATGCAAAACTTTTTGCCATAAAAAAGGGAAATTTCTTCATTTTTGCTCCAAAATAAGGGGAATTTCTGCTTTTTTGCCTCTAAATAAGTGGAATTTCTTTCTTTTTCCCCCAAAACAAAAGAAATTTCTGTCTTTTTTGCCCCAAAATAAGAAAAATTGCTTACTTATTACCCTGAAATAAGTGAAATTTTTGAAATTTTGCCCCAATATAAGGGAAATTTCTGCCTTTTTGCCCCCAAATCAGGGGAATTTCAGACTTTTTACCTCAAAATAATGGGAATTTCTAAATTTTGGCACAAAATATTAGGAATTTCTGCATTTTTGCCCAAAAATAAGAAAAATTTCTGCATTTTTCTTTGAAATAAGTGAAATTTCTGCAATTTTGCCCCAAAATAAGTGAAATTTCGGCAATTTTGCCCCCAAATAAGGGAAATTTCTGCAATTTTGCCCCAAAATAAGTGGAATTTCTGCCTTTTGCCCCAAAATTTGGGGAATTTCTGCCTTTTTGCCCGAAAATAAAAAGAATGCATACCTTTTTGCCATAAAAAAGGGAAATTTCTTCATTTTTGCTCCAAAATAAGGGGAACTTTTTCCTTTTTGCCTCTAAATAAGTGGAATTTCTGTTTTTACCCCAAAACAAAGGGAATTTCTGTATTTTTTGCCTCAAAATAAGGAAAATTTCTGACTTATTACCCTGAAATAAGTAAAATTTCTGCAAATTTGCCCCAAAATAAGGGAAAATTTTGCCTTTTGCCCTAAAATTTGGGGAATTTGAGAATTTTACCTCAAAATGAGGGAAATTTCTGATTTTTGCACCAAAATATGGAGAATTTCTGCCTTTTTGCCCCATAATAAAGTTAATTTCTGCATTTTTGCACCAATATTAGGGGAATTTCTGCAATTTTGCTCCAAAATACGGGTCATTTCTGCCTTTTTGCCCGAAATTAATTGGAATTTCTGGCTTTTTGTCCCGAAATAAGTGTAATTTCTTCAATTTTCGCCAAAAATTAGGGTTTTCATCTTTTTGCCCCAAAATAAGGGGAATTTCTGCCATTTTGCCCTGAAATATTTGAAATTTCTGCAATTTTACCCCAAAATAAGGGGAATTTCTGCCTTTTTGCCCAAAATAAAGAAAATTTCAGACTTTTTACCTGAAAATAAGAGAAATTTCTGCAATTTTGCACCAAATAAGAGAAATTTCTGTAATTTTGTTCTAAAGTAAGGTAAATTCCTGCAATTTTGCCCCAAAATAAAGAAAATTTCTGAAATTTTGTCCCAAAATAAGGGGAATTTCTGATTTTTGCCCCAAAATAAAGGGAATTTCTGCCTTTTGCTCCAAAATTAGGGGAATTTCTGCAATTTTGCTCCAAAATATGGGGAATTTCTGCCTTTTTGCCCGAAAATAAAGGGAATGTTTACCTTTTTGCCATAAAAAAGGGAAATTTCTTCATTTTTGCCCCAAAATATGGGGATTTTCTGCCTTTTTGACTCAAAATAAGTGCAATTTCTGCCTTTTCCCTAAAAATAAACAAAATTTTTGTCTTTTTGCACCAAAATAAGGGGAATTTCTGACATTTTGCCCGAAAATAAGGGGAATTTCAGCCTTTTTATCTCAAAATAACAGGAATTTCTTCCTTTTTGCCCCAAAATATGGGGAATTTCTGCCTTTTTGCCCCAAAATAAGAAAAATTTCTGCAATTTTGTACCAAAATAAAAGAAATTTCTGCATTTTTGCCCCAAAATAAGAAAATTTCTGCCTTTTTTCTGAAATAAGTGAAATTTCTGCAATTTTGCCTCAAAATAAGGGAAATTTCTGCAATTTTGCCCCAATGTAAAGGAAATTTCTGCAATTTTGCCCCAAAATAAGGGAAATTTCTGACTTTATGCTCACGAAAAAATGAGATTTACTGTCTTTTTGCCCCAAAATAAGAATTTCTGCCTTTTTGCCCGAAAATTATGAGAATTTCTGCAATTTTGCTTCAAAATATGGTAATTTCTTCTTTTTAGCCCAAAAATAAAGGGAATTTCTGCATTTTCCCCCAATATTTGGGGAATTTCTGCATTTTACCTCTAAATAAGGGGAATTTCTGCATTTTACCTCAAAATAAGAAGAATTTCTGCCTTTTGCCCCAAAATATGGGGAATTTCTGCCTTTTTGTTCCAAAATAAGGAAAATTTCTTCAATTTTGTACCATAATAAAAGAAATTTCTGATTTTTGCCCCAAAATAAGGGGAATTTCTGACTTTTTGCCCTGAAATAAATGAAATTTCTGCAATTTTGCCTAAAAATAAGTTAAATTTGTGCCTTTTTGCCCCAAAATAATGGGAATTTCTGCCTTTTGACCCAAAATATGGGGAATTTCTGCCTGTTTCTTCGAAAATGAGAAGAATGCATAACTTTTTGCCATAAAAAAGGGAAATTTCTTCATTTTTTCTCCAAAATAAGCGAAATTTCTACTTCTTTGCCTGTAAATAAGTGGTATTTCTGTTTTTTTTCCCCCAAAACAAAGGGAATTTCTGTCTTTTTTGCCCCAAAATAAGGAGAATTTCTGACTTATTACCTTGAAATAAGTGAAATTTCTGCAATTTTGCCCCAAAATAAGTGAAATTTCTGCAATTTTGCCCCAAAATAAGGGAAATTTCTGACTTTATGCTCCCGAAAAAACGAGATTTACTGTCTTTTTGCCCCAAAATAAGAATTTCTGCCTTTTTGCCCGAAAATTATGAGAATTTCTGCAATTTTGCTTCAAAATATGGTTAATTTCTTCTTTTTAGCCCAAAAATAAAGGGAATTTCTGCATTTTCCCCCAATATTTGGGGAATTTCTGCATTTTACCTCTAAATAAGGGGAATTTCTGCATTTTACCTCAAAATAAGAAGAATTTCTGCCTTTTGCCCCAAAATATGGGGAATTTCTGCCTTTTTGTTCCAAAATAAGGAAAATTTCTTCAATTTTGTACCATAATAAAAGAAATTTCTGATTTTTGCCCCAAAATAAGGGGAATTTCTGACTTTTTGCCCTGAAATAAATGAAATTTCTGCAATTTTGCCTAAAAATAAGTTAAATTTGTGCCTTTTTGCCCCAAAATAATGGGAATTTCTGCCTTTTGCCCCAAAATATGGGGAATTTCTGCCTGTTTCCCCGAAAATGAGAAGAATGCATACCTTTTTGCCATAAAAAAGGGAAATTTCTTCATTTTTTCTCCAAAATAAGCGAAATTTCTACTTCTTTGCCTGTAAATAAGTGGTATTTCTGTCTTATTCCCCCAAAACAAAGGGAATTTCTGTCTTTTTTGCCCCAAAATAAGGAGAATTTCTGACTTATTACCTTGAAATAAGTGAAATTTCTGCAATTTTGCCCCAAAATAAGTGAAATTTCTGCAATTTTGCCCCAAAATAAGAGAAATTTCTGCAATTTTGCCCCAAAATAAGTGGAATTTCTGCCTTTTACCCCAAAATTTGGGGAATTTCTGCTTTTTTGCCCAAAAATAAAAAGAATGCATACCTTTTTGCCATAAAAAAGGAAAATTTCTTCATTTTTGCTCCAAAATAAGGGGAACTTTTGCCTTTTTGCCTCTAAATAAGTGGAATTTCTGTTTTTCCCCCAAAACAAAGGGAATTTCTGTATTTTTTGCCTCAAAATCAGAAAAATTTCTGACTTATTACCCTGAAATAAGTGAAATTTCTGCAAATTTGCCCCAAAATAAGGGAAATTTTTGCCTTTTGCCCTAAAATTTGGGGAATTTGAGAATTTTACTTCAAAATAAGGGAAATTTCTGATTTTTGCACCAAAATATGGAGAATTTCTGAATTTTGCCCCATAATAAAGGGAATTTCTGCATTTTTGCACCAATATTAAAGGAATTTCTGCAATTTTGCTCCAAATATGGGTCATTTCTGCCTTTTTGCCCAAAATTAATTGGAATTTCTGGCTTTTTGTCCCGAAATAAGTGTAATTTCTTCAATTTATGCCAAAAATTAGGGTTTTCATCTTTTTGCCCCAAAATAAGGGGAATTTCTGCCATTTTGCCCTGAAATATTTGAAATTTCTGCAATTTTACCCCAAAATAAGGGGAATTTCTGCCTTTTTGCCCCAAAAAATAATGTGAATTTCAACCTTATTACCTCAAAATAAAGGAAATTTCTGCCTTTTTGCCACAAAATATACGGAATTTCTGCCTTTTTGCCACAAAATAAGGAAAATTTCTGCAATTTTGCCCCAAAATAAGAGGAATTTCTTACTTTTTGCCCAAAATAAAGGAAATTTCAGACTTTTTACCTGAAAATAAGAGAAATTTCTGCAATTTTGCCCCAAATAAGAGAAATTTCTGCAATTATGTTCCAAAACAAGGTAAATTCCTGCAATTTTGCTCCAAAATAAAGAAAATTTCTGGAATTTAGCCCCAAAGTAAGGGGAATTTCTGATTTTTGCCCCAAAATATAGGGAATTTCTGACTTTTGCCCCAAAATTAGGGGAAGTTCTGCAATTTTGCTCCAAAATATGGGGAATTTCTGCCTTTTTGCCCGAAAATAAAGGGAATGTTTACCTTTTTGCCATAAAAAAGGGAAATTTCTTCATTTTTGCCCCAAAATATGGGGATTTTCCGCCTTTTTGACTCAAAATAAGTGCAATTACTGCCTTTTCCCTAAAAATAAACAAAATTTCTGTCTTTTTGCACCAAAATAATGGGAATTTCTGACATTTTGCCCGAAAATAAGGGGAATTTCAGCCTTTTTATCTCAAAATAACAGGAATTTCTTACTTTTTGCCCCAAAATATGGGGAATTTCTGCCTTTTTGCCCCAAAATAAGAAAAATTTCTGCAATTTTGTACCAAAATAAAAGAAATTTCTGCATTTTTGCCCCAAAATAAGAAAATTTCTGCCTTTTTTCTGAAATAAGTGAAATTTCTGCAATTTTGCCTCAAAATAAGGGAAATTTCTGCAATTTTGCCCCAATGTAAAGGAAATATCTGCAATTTTGCCCCAAAATAAGGGAAATTTCTGACTTTATGCTCCCGAAAAAACGAGATTTACTGTCTTTTTGCCCCAAAATAAGAATTTCTGCCTTTTTGTCTGAAAATTATGAGAATTTCTGCAATTTTGCTTCAAAATATGGTTAATTTCTTCTTTTTAGCCCAAAAATAAAGGGAATTTCTGCATTTTCCCCCAATATTTGGGGAATTTTTGCATTTTACCTCTAAATAAGGGGAATTTCTGCATTTTACCTCAAAATAAGAAGAATTTCTGCCTTTTGCCCCAAAATATGGGGAATTTCTGCCTTTTTGTTCCAAAATAAGGAAAATTTCTTCAATTTTGTACCATAATAAAAGAAATTTCTGATTTTTGCCCCAAAATAAGGGGAATTTCTGACTTTTTGCCCTAAAATAAATGAAATTTCTGCAATTTTGCCTAAAAATAAGTTAAATTTGTGCCTTTTTGCCCCAAAATAATGGGAATTTCTGCCTTTTGCCCCAAAATATGGGGAATTTCTGCCTGTTTTCCCGAAAATGAGAAGAATACATACCTTTTTGCCATAAAAAAGGGAAATTTTTTCATTTTTCTCCAAAATAAGCGAAATTTCTGCTTCTTTGCCTGTAAATAGGTGGAATTTCTGTCTTTTTCCCCCAAAACAAAGGGAATTTCTGTCTTTTTTGCCCCAAAATAAGGAGAATTTCTGACTTATTACCTTGAAATAAGTGAAATTTCTGCAATTTTGCCCCAAAATAAGTGAAATTTCTGCAATTTTGCCCCAAAATAAGGGAAATTTCTGCAATTTTGCCTCAAAATAAGTGGAATTTCTGCCTTTTGCCCCAAAATTTGGGGAATTTCTGCCTTTTTGCCCAAAAATAAAAAAAATGCATACCTTTTTGCCATAAAAAAGGGAAATTTCTTCATTTTTGCTCCAAAATAAGGGGAACTTTTGCCTTTTTGCCTATAAATAAGTGGAATTTCTGTTTTTCCCCCAAAACAAAGGGAATTTCTGTATTTTTTCCTCAAAATCAGGAAAATTTCTGACTTATTACCCTGAAATAAGTAAAATTTCTGCAAATTTGCCCCAAAATAAGGGAAATTTTTGCCTTTTGCCCTAAAATTTGGGGAATTTGAGAATTTTACCTCAAAATGAGGGAAATTTCTGATTTTTGCACCAAAATATGGAGAATTTCTGCCTTTTTGCCCCATAATAAAGTTAATTTCTGCATTTTTGCACCAATATTAGGGGAATTTCTGCAATTTTGCTCCAAAATACGGGTCATTTCTGCCTTTTTGCCCGAAATTAATTGGAATTTCTGGCTTTTTGTCCCGAAATAAGTGTAATTTCTTCAATTTATGCCAAAAATTAGGGTTTTCATCTTTTTGCCCCAAAATAAGGAAAATTTCTGCCATTTTGCCCTGAAATATTTGAAAATTCTGCAATTTTACCCCAAAATAAGGGGAATTTCTGCCTTTTTGCCCCAAAATAAAAGGAATTTCTCCCTTTTTGCCCAAAATAAAGAAAATTTCAGACTTTTTACCTGAAAATAAGAGAAATTTCTGCAATTTTGCACCAAATAAGAGAAATTTCTGTAATTTTGTTCTAAAATAAGGTAAATTCCTGCAATTTTGCCCCAAAATAAAGAAAATTTCTTAAATTTTGTCCCAAAATAAGGGGAATTTCTGATTTTTGCCTCAAAGTAAAGGGAATTTCTGCCTTTTGCTCCAAAATTAGGGGAATTTCTGCAATTTTGCTCCAAAATATGAGGAATTTCTGCCTTTTTGCCCGAAAATAAAGGGAATGTTTACCTTTTTGCCATAAAAAAGGGAAATTTCTTCATTTTTGCCCCAAAATATGGGGATTTTCCGCATTTTTGACTCAAAATAAGTGCAATTTCTGCCTTTTCCCTAAAAATAAAACAAAATTTCTGTCTTTTTGCACCAAAATAAGGGGAATTTCTGACATTTTGCCCGAAAATAAGGGGAATTTCAGCCTTTTTATCTCAAAATAACAGGAATTTCTTCCTTTTTGCCCCAAAATATGGGGAATTTCTGCCTTTTTGTTCCAAAATAAGGAAAATTTCTGCAATTTTGTACCATAATAAAAGAAATTTCTGATTTTTGCCCCAAAATAAGGGGAATTTCTGACTTTTTGCCGTGAAATAAATGAAATTTCTGCAATTTTGCCTCAAAATAAGTTAAATTTCTGCAATTTTGCCCCAATGTAAAGGAAATTTCTGCCTTTTGCCCCAAAATATGGGGAATTTCTGCCTGTTTCCCCGAAAATGAGAATAATGCATACCTTTTTGCCATAAAAAAGGGAAATTTCTTCATTTTTTCTCCAAAATAAGCGAAATTTCTACTTCTTTGCCTGTAAATAAGTGGTATTTCTGTCTTTTTCCCCCAAAACAAAGGGAATTTCTGTCTTTTTTGCCCCAAAATAAGGAGAATTTCTGACTTATTACCTTGAAATAAGTGAAATTTCTGCAATTTTGCCCCAAAATAAGTGAAATTTCTGCAATTTTGCCCCAAAATAAGGGAAATTTCTGACTTTATGCTCCCGAAAAAACGAGATTTACTGTCTTTTTGCCCCAAAATAAGAATTTCTGCCTTTTTGCCCGAAAATTATGAGAATTTCTGCAATTTTGCTTCAAAATATGGTTAATTTCTTCTTTTTAGCCCAAAAATAAAGGGAATTTCTGCATTTTCCCCCAATATTTGGGGAATTTCTGCATTTTACCTCTAAATAAGGGGAATTTCTGCATTTTACCTCAAAATAAGAAGAATTTCTGCCTTTTGCCCCAAAATATGGGGAATTTCTGCCTTTTTGTTCCAAAATAAGGAAAATTTCTTCAATTTTGTACCATAATAAAAGAAATTTCTGATTTTTGCCCCAAAATAAGGGTAATTTCTGACTTTTTGCACTGAAATAAATGAAATTTCTGCAATTTTGCCTAAAAATAAGTTAAATTTGTGCCTTTTTGCCCCAAAATAATGGGAATTTCTGCCTTTTGCCCCAAAATATTTGGAATTTCTGCCTTTTTGCCCGAAAATAAAGGGAATGTTTACCTTTTTGCCATAAAAAAGGGAAATTTCTTCATTTTTGCCCCAAAATATGGGGATTTTCTGCCTTTTTGACTCAAAATAAGTGCAATTTCTGCCTTTTCCCTAAAAATAAACAAAATTTCTGTCTTTTTGCACCAAAATAAGGGGAATTTCTGACATTTTGCCCGAAAATAAGGGGAATTTCAGCCTTTTTATCTCAAAATAACAGGAATGTCTTCCTTTTTGCCCCAAAATATGGGGAATTTCTGCCTTTTTGCCCCAAAATAAGAAAAATTTCTGCAATTTTGTACCAAAATAAAAGAAATTTCTGCATTTTTGCCCCAAAATAAGAAAATTTCTGCCTTTTTTCTGAAATAAGTTAAATTTCTGCAATTTTGCCTCAAAATAAGGGAAATTTCTGCAATTTTGCCCCAATGTAAAGGAAATTTCTGCAATTTTGCCCCAAAATAAGGGAAATTTCTGACTTTATGCTCACGAAAAAACGAGATTTACTGTCTTTTTGCCCCAAAATAAGAATTTCTGCCTTTTTGCCCGAAAATTATGAGAATTTCTGCAATTTTGCTTCAAAATATGGTTAATTTCTTCTTTTTAGCCCAAAAATAAAGGGAATTTCTGCATTTTCCCCCAATATTTGGGGAATTTCTGCATTTTACCTCTAAATAAGGGGAATTTCTGCATTTTACCTCAAAATAAGAAGAATTTCTGCCTTTTGCCCCAAAATATGGGGAATTTCTGCCTTTTTGTTCCAAAATAAGGAAAATTTCTTCAATTTTGTACCATAATAAAAGAAATTTCTGATTTTTGCCCCAAAATAAGGGGAATTTCTGACTTTTTGCCCTGAAATAAATGAAATTTCTGCAATTTTGCCTAAAAATAAGTTAAATTTGTGCCTTTTTGCCCCAAAATAATGGGAATTTCTGCCTTTTGCCCCAAAATATGGGGAATTTCTGCCTGTTTCCCCGAAAATGAGAAGAATGCATACCTTTTTGCCATAAAAAAGGGAAATTTCTTCATTTTTTCTCCAAAATAAGCGAAATTTCTACTTCTTTGCCTGTAAATAAGTGGTATTTCTGTCTTTTTCCCCCAAAACAAAGGGAATTTCTGTCTTTTTTGCCCCAAAATAAGGAGAATTTCTGACTTATTACCTTGAAATAAGTGAAATTTCTGCAATTTTGCCCCAAAATAAGTGAAATTTCTGCAATTTTGCCCCAAAATAAGAGAAATTTCTGCAATTTTGCCCCAAAATAAGTGGAATTTCTGCCTTTTACCCCAAAATTTGGGGAATTTCTGCTTTTTTGCCCAAAAATAAAAAGAATGCATACCTTTTTGCCATAAAAAAGGAAAATTTCTTCATTTTTGCTCCAAAATAAGGGGAACTTTTGCCTTTTTGCCTCTAAATAAGTGGAATTTCTGTTTTTCCCCCAAAACAAAGGGAATTTCTGTATTTTTTGCCTCAAAATCAGAAAAATTTCTGACTTATTACCCTGAAATAAGTGAAATTTCTGCAAATTTGCCCCAAAATAAGGGAAATTTTTGCCTTTTGCCCTAAAATTTGGGGAATTTGAGAATTTTACTTCAAAATAAGGGAAATTTCTGATTTTTGCACCAAAATATGGAGAATTTCTGAATTTTGCCCCATAATAAAGGGAATTTCTGCATTTTTGCACCAATATTAAAGGAATTTCTGCAATTTTGCTCCAAATATGGGTCATTTCTGCCTTTTTGCCCAAAATTAATTGGAATTTCTGGCTTTTTGTCCCGAAATAAGTGTAATTTCTTCAATTTATGCCAAAAATTAGGGTTTTCATCTTTTTGCCCCAAAATAAGGGGAATTTCTGCCATTTTGCCCTGAAATATTTGAAATTTCTGCAATTTTACCCCAAAATAAGGGGAATTTCTGCCTTTTTGCCCCAAAAAATAATGTGAATTTCAACCTTATTACCTCAAAATAAAGGAAATTTCTGCCTTTTTGTCACAAAATATACGGAATTTCTGCCTTTTTGACACAAAATAAGGAAAATTTCTGCAATATTGCCCCAAAATAAGAGGAATTTCTTACTTTTTGCCCAAAATAAAGGAAATTTCAGACTTTTTACCTGAAAATAAGAGAAATTTCTGCAATTTTGCCCCAAATAAGAGAAATTTCTGCAATTATGTTCCAAAACAAGGTAAATTCCTGCAATTTTGCTCCAAAATAAAGAAAATTTCTGGAATTTAGCCCCTAAGTAAGGGGAATTTCTGATTTTTGCCCCAAAATATAGGGAATTTCTGACTTTTGCCCCAAAATTAGGGGAAGTTCTGCAATTTTGTTCCAAAATATGGGGAATTTCTGCCTTTTTGCCCGAAAATAAAGGGAATGTTTTCCTTTTTGCCATAAAAAAGGGAAATTTCTTCATTTTTGCCCCAAAATATGTGGATTTTCCGCATTTTTGACTCAAAATAAGTGCAATTTCTGCCTTTTCCCTAAAAATAAACAAAATTTCTGTCTTTTTGCACCAAAATAAGGGGAATTTCTGACTTTTTGCCCGAAAATAAGGGGAATTTCAGCTTTTTACCTTAAAATAAGGGGAATTTCTTTCTTTTTGCCCCAAAATATGAGGAATTTCTGGGTTTTTGCCTCAAAATAAGAAAAATTTCTGCAATTTTGTACCAAAATAAAAGAAATTTCTGCCTTTTTGCTTCAAAATAAGAAAATTTCTGCCTTTTTTCTGAAATAAGTAAAATTTCTGCAATTTTGCCTCAAAATAAGAGAAATTTCTGCAATTTTGCCCCAATGTATAGAAAATTTCTGCAATTTTGCCCCAAAATAACGGAAATTTCTGACTTTATGCTCCCGAAAAAAGGACATTTTCTGTTTTTTTGCCCCAAAATAAGATTTTCTGCCTTTTTGCCCGAAAATTATGAGAATTTCTGCAATTTTGCTTCAAAATACGGTTAATTTCTTCCTTTTAGCCCCAAAATAAAGAGAATTTCTGCATTTTTCCCCAATATTTGGGGAATTTCTGCATTTTACCTCAAAATAGAAAGAATTTCTGCCTTTTGCCCCAAAATATGGGGAATTTCTGCCTTTTTGTTCTAAAATAAGGAAAATTTCTTCAGTTTGTACCATAATAAAAGAAATTTCTGCTTTTTGCCCCAAAATAATGGGAATTTCTGACTTTTTGCCTTGAAATAAATGAAATTTCTGCAATTTTGCCCAAAAATAAGTTAAATTTGTGCCTTTTGCCCCAAAATAATGGGAATTTCTGCCTTTTGCCCCAAAATATGGGAAATTTCTGCCTGTTTCTCCGAAAATAAGAAGAATGCATACCTTTTTGCCATAAAAAAGGGAAATTTCTTCATTTTTGCTCCAAAATAAGCGAAATTTTTGCTTCTTTGCCTCTAAATAAGTGGAATTTCTGTCTTTTTCCCCCAAAACAAAGGGAATTCCTGTCTTTTTTGCACCAAAATAAAGAAAATTTCTGACTTATTACCTTGAAATAAGTGAAATTTCTGCAATTTTGCCCCAATATAAGGAAAATTTCTACCTTTTTGCCCCAAAATAAGGGGAATTTAAGCCTTTTTACCTCAAAATATGAGGAATTTCTGAATTTAGCACAAAATATTAGGAATTTCTGCCTTTTTACCCCAAAATAAGGAAAATTTCTGCCTTTTTTCCCTGAAACAAGTGAAATTTCTGCAATTTTTCCCCAAAATAAGTGAAATTTCTGCAATTTTGCCCCAAAATAAGGGAAATTTCTGGAATTTGGCCCATAAATAAGTGGAATTTCTGAGTTTTGCCCCAAAATATTAAGAATTTCTGCCTTTTTGCCCCACAATTAGTGAAATTTCTGCAATTTTGCCCTAAAATAAGGGAAATTTCTGCAATTTTGCCCCAATATAAGGGAAATTTCTACCTTTTTGCCCCCAAATAAGGGGAATTTCAGCCTTTTTACCTCAAAATATAAGGAATTTCTGAATATTGGCACAAAATATTAGAAATTTCTGCGTTTTTGCCCCAAAATAAGTGAAATTTCTGCAATTTTGCCCCAAAATAAGGGAAATTTCTAGAATTTTGCCCCAAAATAAGTGGAATTTCTGAGTTTTGCCCCAAAATATTGAGAATTTCTGACTTTTTGCCCCACAATGAGTGAAATTTCTGCAATTTTGCCCTAAAAAAAAAGAAATTTCTGCAATTTTTCTCCATAATAAGGGAAATTTCTGCTATTTTGCCTTCAAATAAAGGGAATTTCTGTTTTTTTTCCACACAATTAGGGAAATTTCTGCAATTTTGCCCCAAAATAAGGGAAATTTCTGCTTTTTGCCCCAAAATAATGGGAATTTCTGCCTTTTTGTTCGAAAATAAGAAGAATGCATACCTTTTTGCCATAAAAAAGGAAAATTTCTTCATTTTTGCTCCAAAATAAGGGGAAACTTTTGCCTTTTTCCCTCTAAATAAGTGGAATATCTGTCTTTTTCCCCTAAAACAAAGGGAATTTCTGTCTTTTTTGCCCCAAAATAAGGAAAATTTCTGACTTATTACCCTCATATAAGTGAAATTTCTGCAAATTTGCCCCAAAATAAGGGAAATTTTTGCCTTTTGGCCCAAAATATGGGGAATTTCATCATTTTACCTCAAAATAAAGGAAATTTCTGATTTTTGCACCAAAATATGGACAATTTCTGCCTTTTTGCCCCAAAATAAAGGGAATTTCTGCATTTTTGCACCAATATTAGGGGAATTTCTGCAATTTTGCTCCAAAATTCGGGTCATTTCTTCCTTTTTGCCCGAAATTAATTGGAATTTCTGCCTTTTTTTCCCGAAATAAGTGAAATTTCTTCAATTTTAGCCAAAAATTAGGAATTTCATCTTTTTGCCCCAAAATAAGGGGAATTTCTGCCTTTTTGCCTGAAAATAAGAGGAATGCATACATTTTTGCCATAAAAAAGAGAAATTTCTTCATTTTTGCTCCAAAATAACGAAATTTCTTCTTTTTTGCCTCTAAATAAGTGGAATTTCTGACTTTTTTCCCAAAACAAAGAGAATTTCTGTCTTTTTGCCACAAAATAAAGAACATTTCTGCCTTTTTTTTCCTGAAATAAGTGAAATTTCTGCAATTTTGCCACAACATAAGGGAAATTTCTGCCTTTTTGCCCCTAAATAAGGGGAATTCCAGCCTTTTTACCGCAAAATAAGGGAAATTTCTGCATTTTTGCCACAAAATATTAGGAATTTCTGCCTTTTTGCCATGAAATATGTGAAATTTCTGCAATTTTACACCAAAATAAGGTGAATTTCTGCCTTTTTGCCCCAAAATAATGGGAATTTCTGCCTTTTTGCCCCAAAATAAGAATAATCTTTGCTTTATTTCTTTGAAATAAGTGAAATTTCTGCAATTTTGCCCTAAAATAAGGGAAATTTCTGCAATTTTTTCCCATAATAAAGGAAATTTCTGCAATTTTGCCCCAAAATAAGGGGAATTTCTCCCTTTTTGCCCCAAAATAAAGGAAATTTCAGCCTTTTTACCTGAAAATAAGTGAAATTTCTGCAATTTTGCCCCGAATAAGGGAAATTTCTGCAATTTTGCCCCAAATAAGGTAAATTCCTGCAATTTTGCCACAAAATATAGGAAATTTCTTGAATTTTGCCCCAAAATAAGGGGAATTTCAGATTTTTGCCCCAAAATAAAGGGAATTTCTGCCTTTTGCTCCAAAATTAGGGGAATTTCTGCAATTTTGCTCCAAAATACAGGAAATTTTTGCCTTTTTGCCTGAAAATAATGGGAATGCATACCTTTTTGCCATAAAAATGGAAATTTCTTCATTTTTGCTCCAAAATAAGGGGAATTTCTGCCTTTTTGCCTCTAAATAAGTGGAATTTCTGTCTTTTTTCCCCAAAACAAAGGGAATTTCTGTCTTTTTTGCATCAAAATAAGGAGAATTTCTGACTTATTACCCAGAAATGAGTGAAATTTCTGCAATTTTGCCCCAAAATAAGGGAAATTTCTGCAATTTTGCCCCAATGTAAAAGAAATTTCTGCAATTTTGCCCCAAAATAAGGGGAATTTCTGACTGTTTGCTCTCGAAAAAAGGAGATTTTCTGTCTTTTTGCCCCAAAATAAGGAGAATTTCTGCCTTTTTGCTCGAAAATTATGAGAATTTCTGCAATTTTGCTTTAAAATACGGTTAATTTCTGCCTTTTAGCCACAAAATAAAGGGAATTTCTGCATTTTTCCCCATTATTTGGGGAATTTCTTCATTTTACCTTTAAATAAGGGGAATTTCTGCATTTTACCTCAAAATAAGAAGAATTTCTGCCTTTTGCCCCAAAATATGGGGAATTTCTGCTTTTTTGTTCCAAAATAAGGAAAATTTCTTCAATTTTGTACCATAATAAAAGAAATTTCTGCTTTTTGCCCAAAAATAAGGGCAATTTCTGAATTTTTGCCCTGAAATAAATGAAATTTCTGCAATTTTGCCCAAAAATAAGGGAAATTTTATCCTTTTTGCCCCAAAATAAAGGGAATTTCTGCCTTTTGCCCCAAAATATGGGGAATATCTGCCTTTTTGCCCGAAAATAAGAAGAATGCATAACTTTTTGCCATTAAAAAGGTAAATTTCTTCATTTTTGCTCCAAAATAAGGGGAATTTCAGCTTTTTTGCCTCTAAATAAGTGGAATTTCTTTCTTTTTCCTCCAAAACAAAAGAAATTTCTGTCTTTTTTGCCCCAAAATAAAGAAAATTTCTGACTTATTACTGTGAAATAAGTGAAATTTCTGAAATTTTGCCCAAATATAAGGGAAATTTCTGCCTTTTTGCCCCAAAATAAGTGGAAATTCTGCCTTTTGCCACAAAATTTGGGGAATTTCTGCCTTTTTGCCCGAAAATAAAAAGAATGCATACCTTTTTGCCATAAAAAAGGGAAATTTCTTCATTTTTGCTCCAAAATAAGGGGAACTTTTGCCTTTTTGCCTCTAAATAAGTGGAATTTCTGTTTTTCCCCCAAAACAAAGGGAATTTCTGTCTTTTTTGCCTCAAAATAAGGAAAATTTCTGACTTATTACCCTGAAATAAGTGAAATTTCTGCAAATTTGCCCCAAAATAAGGGAAATTTTTGACTTTTGCCCTAAAATTTGGGGAATTTGAGAATTTTACCTCAAAATAAGGGAAATTTCTGCATTTTTGCACCAATATTAGGGGAATTTCTGCAATTTTGCTCCAAAATACGGGTTATTTCTGCCTTTTTGTCCGAAATTAATTGGAATTTCTGTCTTTTAGTCCCGAAATAAGTGAAATTTCTTCAATTTTCGCCAAAAATTAGGGATTTCATCTTTTTGCCCCAAAATAAGGGGAATTTCTGCCATTTTGCCCTGAAATATTTGAAATTTCTGCAATTTTACCCCAAAATAAGGGGAATTTCTGCCTTTTTGCCCCAAAATAAGGGGAATTTCAACCTTATTACCTCAAAATAAAGGAAATTTCTGCTTTTTTGCCACAAAATATACGGAATTTCTGCCTTTTTGCCCCAAAATAAAGAAAATTTCTGCAATTTTGCCCCAAAATAAGAGGAATTTCTCCCTTTTTGCCCAAAATAAAGGAAATTTCAGAATTTTTACTTGAAAATAAGAGAAATTTCTGCAATTTTGCCCCAAATAAATGAAATTTCTGCAATTTTTTTCCAAAATAAGGTAAATTCCTGCAATTTTGCCCCAAAATAAAGAAAATTTCTGGAATCTTGCACCAAAATAAGGGGAATTTCTGATTTTTGCCCGAAAATAAAGGGAATTTCTGCCTTTTGACCCAAAATTAGGGGAATTTCTGCAATTTTGCTCCAAAATATGGGGAATTCCTGCTTTTTTGCCTGAAAATAAAAAGAATGTATACCTTATGCCATAAAAAAGGGAAATTTCTTCATTTTTGCCTCAAAATATGGGAATTTTCCCCCTTTTTGACTCAAAATAAGTGCAATTTCTGCCTTTTCCCTAAAAATAAACGAAATTTCTGTCTTTTTGCACCAAAATAAGAGGAATTTTTGACTTTTTGCCCGAAAATAAGGGGAATTTCAGCCTTTTTACCTCAAAATAAGGGGAATTTCTTCCTTTTTGCCCCAAAATATGGGGAATTTCTGCCTTTTTACCCCAAAATAAGAAAAATTTCTGCAATTTTGTACCAAAATAAAAGAAATTTCTGCCTTTTTAAGAAAATTTCTGCCTTTTTTCTGAAATAAGTGAAATTTCTGCAATTTTGCCTCAAAATGTGGGAAATTTCTGCAATTTTGCCCCAATGTAAAGGAAATTTCTGAAATTTTCCCCCAAAATAAGAGAAATTTCTGACTTTATGCTTTCGAAAAAAGGAGATTCTCTGTCTTTTTGCCCCAAAATAAGAATTTTTGCCTTTTTGCCCGAAAATTATGAGAATTTCTGCAATTTTGCTTCAAAATACAGTTAATTTCTTCCTTTTAGCCCCAAAATAAAGGGAATTTTTGAATTTCCCCCAATATTTGGGGAATTTCTGCATTTTACCTCTAAATAAGGGGAATTTCTGCATTTTACCTCAAAATAAGTAGAATTTCTGCCTTTTGCCCCAAAATATGGGGAATTTCTGCTTTTTGTTTCAAAATAAGGAAAATTTCTTCAATTTTGTACCATAATAAAAGAAATTTCTGCTTTTTGCCGCAAAATAAGTAGAATTTCTGACTTTTTGCCTTAAAATAAATGAAATTTCTGCATTTTTGCCCGAAAATATGTTAAATTTGTGCCTTTTGCCCCAAAATAATGGGAATTTCTGCCTTTTGCCCCAAAATATGGGGAATTTCTGCCTTTTTCCCCGAAAATAAGAAGAATGCATACCTTTTTGCCATAAAAAGGGAAATTTCTTCATTTTTGCTCCAAAATAAGAGAAATTTCTGCTTCTTTGCCTCTAAATAAGTGGAATTTCTGTCTTTTTCCCCAAAAACAAAGGGAATTTCTGTCTTTTTTGCCCCAAAATAAGGAAAATTTCTGACTTATTACCTTGAAATAAGTGAAATTTCTGCAATTTTGCACCAATATAAGGGAAATTTCTAGCTTTTTGCCCCCAAACAAGGGGAATTTCAGACTTTTTACCACAAAATATAAGGAATTTCTGAATTTTGGCACAAAATATTAGGAATGTCTGACTTTTTGCCCCAAAATAAGGAAAATTTCTTCCTTTTTTCCCTGAAATAAGTGAAATTTCTGCAATTTTGCCCCATAATAAGTGAAATTTCTGCAATTTTGCCCCAAAATAAGGAAAATTTCTGGAATTTTGCTCCAAAATAAGTGGAATTTCTGAGTTTTGCCCCAAAATATGGAGAATTTCTGCCTTTTTGCCCCACAATTAGTGAAATTTCTGCAATTTTGCTCTAAAATAAGGGAAATTTCTGCAATTTTTTCCCATAATAAGGGAAATTTCTGCAATTTTGCCCCCAAATAAGGGGAATTTCTGTTTTTTTGCCCCACAATTATGGAAATTTCTGCAATTTTGCTCCAAAATAAGGGGAATTTCTGCTTTTTGCCCCAAAATATGGGAAATTTCTGCCTTTTTGTTCGAAAATAAGAAGAATGCATACATTTTGCCATAAAAAAGGAAAATTTCTTCATTTTTGCTCCAAAATAAGGGGAACTTTTGCCTTTTTACCTCTAAATAAGTGGAATTTCTGTCTTTCTCCCCTAAAACAAAGGGAATTTCTGTCTTTTTGCCCCAAAATTAGGTAAATTTCTTACTTATTACCCTCAAATAAGAGAACTTTCTGCAAATTTGCCCCAAAATAAGGGAAATTTTTGCCTTTTGGCCCAAAATATGAGGAATTTCAGCATTTTACCTCAAAATAAAGGAAATTTCTGATTTTTGCACCAAAATATGTAAAATTTCTGCTTTTTGCCCCAAAATAAAGGGAATTTCTGCATTTTTGCACCAATATTACGGGAATTTCTGCAATTTTGCTCCAAAATACGGGTCATTTCTTTCTTTTTGCCCGAAATTAATTGGAATTTCTGCTTATTTCTCCCGAAATAAGTGAAATTTCTTCAATTTTAGACAAAAATTAGGGATTTCAACTTTTTGCCCCAAAATAAGGGGAATTTCTGCCTTTTTGCCCGAAAATAAGGGGAATGCATACCTTTTTGCCATAAAAAAGGGAAATTTCTTCATTTTTGCTCCAAAATAACGAAATTTCTTCTTTTTTGCCTCTAAATAAGTGGAATTTCTGTCTTTTTTTCCCAAAACAAAGAGAATTTCTGTCTTTTTGCCCCAAAATAAAGAACATTTCTGCCTTTTTTTTCCTGAAATAAGTGAAATTTCTGCAATTTTGCCCCAACATAAGGGAAATATCTGCCTTTTTCCCCCCAAATAAGGGGAATTCCAGCCTTTTTACCTCAAAATAAGGGGAATTTCTGCATTTTTGCCACAAAATATTAGGAATTTCTGCCTTTTTGCCATGAAATATGTGAAATTTCTGCAATTTTACACCAAAATAAGGTGAATTTCTGCCTTTTTGCCCCAAAATAATGGGAATTTCTGCCTTTTTGCCCCAAAATAAAAAAAAAATTTGCTTTATTTCTCTGAAATAAGTGAAATTCCTGCAATTTTGCCCTAAAATAAGGGAAATTTCTGCAATTTTTTCCCATAATAAAGGAAATTTCTGCAATTTTGCCCCAAAATAAGGAAAATTTCTCTCTTTTTCCCGAAAATAAAGGATATTTCAGCCGTTTTACCTGAAAATAAGTGAAATTTCTGCAATTTTGCCCCAAATAAGGAAAATTTCTGCAATTTTTGCCCCAAAATAAGGTAAATTCCTGCAATTTTGCCCCAAAATAAAGGAAATTTCTTGAATTTTGCCCCAAAATAAGGGGAATTTCTGATTTTTGCCCCAAAATAAAGGGAATTTCGCTTTTTGCCACAAAATTAGAAGAATTTCTGCAATTTTGCTCCAAAATACGGGGAATTTCTGCCTTTTTACACGAAAATAATGGGAATGCAAACCTCTTTGCCATAAAAAGGGAAATTTCTTCATTTTTGCTCCAAAATAAGGGGAATTTCTGTCTTTTTGCATCTAAATAA
This sequence comes from Micromys minutus, assembly GCF_963924665.1. Classification (NCBI taxonomy): domain Eukaryota; kingdom Metazoa; phylum Chordata; class Mammalia; order Rodentia; family Muridae; genus Micromys; species Micromys minutus. The sequence goes on from NW_027667765.1 coordinate 104,139, forward strand.
GTGGAATTTCTGTCTTTTTCCCCCAAAACAAAGGGAATTTCTGTCTTTTTGCATCAAAATAAGGAGAATTTCTGTCTTATTACCCTGAAATAAGTGAAATTTCTGCAATTTTGCCCCAAAGTAAGGAAAATTTCTGCAATTTTGCCCGAATGTAAAAGAAATTTCTGCAATTTTGCCCCAAAATAAGGGGAATTTCTGACTATTTGCTCTCGAAAAAAGGAGATTTTCTGTCTTTTTGCCTCAAAATAAGGAGAATTTCTGCTTTTTTGCCCGAAAATTGTGAGAATTTCTGCAATTTTGCTTTAAAATACGGTTAATTTCTGCCTTTTAGCCCCAAAATAAAGGGAATTTCTGCATTTTTCCCCAATATTTGGGGAATTTCTGCATTTTACCTCTAAATAAGGGGAATTTCTGCATTTCACCTCAAAATAAGAAGAATTTCTGCCTTTTGACACAAAATATGAGGAATTTCTGCCTTTTTCTTCCAAAATAAGGAAAATTTCTTCAATTTTGTACGATAATAAAAGAAATTTCTGCTTTTTGCCCCAAAATAAGGGGAATTTCTGAATTTTTGCCCTGAAATAAATGAAATTTCTGCAATTGTGCCCAAAAATAAGGGAAATTTATGCCTTTTTGCCATGAAATATGTGAAATTTCTGCAATTTTACCCCAAAATAAGGGGAATTTCTGCCTTTTGGCCCCAAAATAATGGGAATTTCTGCATTTTTGCCCCAAAATAAGAAAAATTTTTGCTTTATTTCTCTGAAATAAGTGAAATTTCTGCAATTTTGCCCTAAAATAAGGGAAATTTCTGCAATTTTTCCCATAATAAAGGAAATTTCTGCAATTTTGCCCCAAAATAAGGGGAATTTCTCCTTTTTTGCCCCAAAATAAAGGAAATTTCAGCCTTTTTACCTGAAAATAAGTGAAATTTCTGCAATTTTGCCCTAAATAAAAGAAATTTCTGCAATTTTGCCCCAAAATAAGGTAAATTCCTGCAATTTTGCCCCAAAATAAAGGAAATTTCTTGAATTTTTCCCCAAAATAAGGGGAATTTCTGATTTTTGCCCCAAAATAAAGGGAATTTCTGCCTTTTGCCCCAAAATTAGGGGAATTTCTGCAATTTTGCTCCAAAATACGGGGAATTTCTGCCTTTTTGCCTGAAAATAATGCGAATGCATATCTTTTTGCCATAAAAAGGACAATTTCTTCATTTTTGCTTCAAAATAAAGGGAATTTCTGCCTTTTTGCCTCTAAATAAGTGGAATTTCTGTCTTTTTCCTCCAAAACAAAGGGAATTTCTGTCTTTTTTGCAACAAAATAAGGATAATTTCTGACTTATTACCCTGAAATTAGTGAAATTTCTGCAATTTTGCCCCAAAATAAGGGTAATTACTGTAATTTTTCCCCAATGTAAAAGAAATTTCTGCAATTTTGCCCCAAAATAAGGGTAATTTCTGACTGTTTGCTCTCGAAAAAAGGAGATTTTCTGTCTTTTTGCCCCAAAATAAGGAGAATTTCTGCTTTATTGCCCGAAAATTATGAGAATTTCTGCAATTTTGCTTTAAAATACGGTTAATTTCTGCCTTTTAGCCCCAAAATAAAGGGAATTTCTGCATTTTCCCCCAATATTTGGGGAATTTCTGCATTTTAGCTCTAAATAAGGGGAATTTCTGCATTTTACCTCAAAATAAGAAGAATTTCTGCCTTTTGCCCCAAAATATTGGGAATTTCTGCCTTTTTGTTCCAAAATAAGGAAAATTTCTTCAATTTTGTACCATAATAAAAGAAATTTCTGTTTTTTGCCCCAAAATAAGGGGAATTTCTGAATTTTTGCCCTGAAATAAATGAAATTTCTGCAATTTTGCCCCAAAATAAGGGAAATTTCTGCATTTTTGCCATGAAATATGTGAAATTTCTGCAATTTTACCACAAAATAAGGTGAATTTCTGCCTTTTTGCCTTAAAATAATGGGAATTTCTGCCTTTTTGCCCTAAAATAAGAAAATTTTTGCTTTATTTCTCTGAAATAAGTGAAATTTCTGCAATTTTGCCCTAAAATAAGGGAAATTTCTGCAATTTTTTCCCATAATAAAATAAATTTCTGCAATTTTGCCTCAAAATAAGGGGAATTTCTGTCTTTTTCCCCCAAAATAAAGGAAATTTCAGCCTTTTTATCTGAAAATAAGTGAAATTTCTGCAATTTTGACCCAAATAAGGGAAATTTCTGCAATTTTGCCCCAAAATAAGGTAAATTCCTGCAATTTTGCCCCAAAATAAGGGGAATTTCTGATTTTTGCCCCAAAATAAAGGGAATTTCTGCCTTTTGCCCCAAAATTAGGGGAATTTCTGCGATTTTGCTCCAAAATACGGGGAATTTCTGCCTTTTTGCTGGAAAATAATGGGAATGCATACCTTTTTGCCATAAAAAGGGAACTTTCTTCATTTTTTCTCCAAAATAAGGGGAATTTCTGCATTTTTGCCTCTAAATAATTGGAATTTCTGTCATTTTCCCCCAAAACAAAGGGAATTTCTGTCTTTTTTGCATCAAAATAATGAGAATTTCTGACTTATTACCCTGAAATAAGTGAAATTTCTGCAATTTTGCCCCAAAATAAGGGAAATTTCTGACTGTTTGCTCTTGAAAAAAGGAGATTTTCTGTCTTTTTGCCCCAAAATAAGGAGAATTTCTGCTTTTTTGCTTGAAAATTATGAGAATTTCTGCAATTTTGCTTCAAAATACGGTTAATTTCTGCCATTTAGCCCCAAAATAAAGGGAATTTCTGCATTTTCTCCCAATATTTGGGGAATTTCTGCATTTTACCTCTAAATAAGGGGAATTTCTGCATTTTACCTAAATATAAGAAGAATTTCTGCCTTTTGCCCCAAAATATGGGGAATTTCTGCCTTTTTGTTCCAAAATAAGGAAAATTTCTTCAATTTTGTACCATAATAAAAGAAATTTCTGCTTTTTGCCCCAAAATAAAGGGAATTTCTGAATTTTTGCCCTGAAATAAATGAAATTTCTGCAATTTTGCCCCAAAATAAGGGAAATTTCTGCCTTGTTGCCATGAAATATGTGAAATTTCTGCAATTTTACCCCAAAATAAGGTGAATTTCTGCCTTTTTGCCCCAAAATAATGGGAATTTCTGCATTTTTGCCCCAAAATAAGAAAAATTTTTTCTTTATTTCTCTGAAATAAGTGAAATTTCTGCAATTTTGCCCTAAAATAAGGGAAATTTCTGCAATTTTTTCCCATAATAAAGGAAATTTCTGCAATTTTGCCTCAAAATAAGGGGAATTTCTCACTTTTTGCCCCAAAATAAAGGAAATTTCAGCCTTTTTATCTGAAAATAAGTGAAATTTCTGCAATTTTGACCCAAATAAGGGAAATTTCTGCAATTTTGCCCCAAAATAAGGTAAATTCCTGCAATTTTGCCCCAAAATAAAGGAAATTTCTTGAATTTTGCCCCAAAATAAGGGGAATTTCTGATTTTTGCCCCAAAATAAAGGGAATTTCTGCCTTTTGCCCCAAAATTAGGGGAATTTCTGCGATTTTGCTCAAAAATACGGGGAATTTCTGCCTTTTTGCCCGAAAATAATGGGAATGCATAACTTTTTGCCATAAAAAGGGAAATTTCTTCATTTTTGCTCCAAAATAAGGGGAATTTCTGCATTTTTGCCTCTAAATAAGTAGAATTTCTGTCTTTTTCCCCCAAAACAAAGGGAATTTCTGTCTTTTTTGCATCAAAATAAGGAGAATTTCTGACTTATTACCCTGAAATAAGTGAAATTTCTGCAATTTTGCCCCAAAATAAGGGAAATTTCTGCAATTTTGCCCCAATGTAAAAGAAATTTCTGCAATTTTGCCCCAAAATAAGAGGAATTTCTGACTGTTTGCTCTCGAAAAAAGGAGATTTTCTGTCTTTTTGCCCTAAAATAAGGAGAATTTCTGCTTTTGCCCGACAATTATGAGAATTTCTGCAATTTTGTTTTAAAATACGGTTAATTTCTGCCTTTTAGCCACAAAATAAAGGGAATTTCTGCATTTTCCCCCAATATTTGGGGTATTTCTGCATTTTACCTCAAAATAAGAAGAATTTCTGCCTTTTGTCCCAAAATATGGAGAATTTCTGCCTTTTTGTTCCAAAATAAGGAATATTTCTACAATTTTATACCATAATAAAAGAAATTTCTGCTTTTTGCCCCAAAATAAAGGGAATTTCTGAATTTTTGCCCTGAAATAAATGAAATTTCTGCAATTTTGCCCCAAAATAAGGGAAATTTCTGCCTTTTTGCCATGAAATATGTGAAATTTCTGCAACATTACCCCAAAATAAGGTGAATTTCTGCCTTTTTGCCCGAAAATAATGGGAATTTCTGCATTTTTGCCCCAAAATAAGAAAGATTTTTGCTTTATTTCTCTGAAATAAGTAAAATTTCTGCAATTTTGCCCTAAAATAAGGGAAATTTTTGCAATTTTTCCCATAATAAAGGAAATTTCTGCAATTTTGCCTCGAAATAAGGGGAATTTCTCTTTTTGCCCCAAAATAAAGGAAATTTCAGCCTTTTTACCTGAAAATAAGTGAAATTTCTGCAATTTTGCCCTAAATAAGTGAAATTTCTGCAATTTTGCCTCAAAATAAGGTAAATTCCTGCAATTTTGACGCAAAATAAAGTAAATTTCTTGAATTTTGCCACAAAATAAGGGGAATTTCTGATTTTTGCCCCAAAATAAAGGGAATTTCTGCCTTTTGCCCCAAAATTAGGGGAATTTCTGTGATTTTGCTCCAAAATACGGGGAATTTCTGCCTTTTTGCCCGATAATAATGGGAATGCATACCTTTTTGCCATAAAAAGGGAAATTTCTTCCTTTTTGCTCCAAAATAAGGGGAATTTCTTCATTTTTGCCTCTAAATAAGTAGAATTTCTGTCTTTTTCCCCCAAAACAAAGGGAATTTCTGTCTTTTTTGCATCAAAATAAGGAGAATGTCTGACTAATTACCCTGAAATAAGTGAAATTTCTGCAATTTTGCCCCAAAATAAGGGAAATTTCTGCAATTTTGCCCCAATGTAAAAGAAATTTCTGCAATTTTGCCCCAAAATAAGGGGAATTTCTGACTGTTTGCTCTCGAAAAAAGGAGATTTTCTGTCTTTTTGCCCCAAAATAAGGAGAATTTCTGCTTTTGCCCGACAATTATGAGAATTTCTGCAATTTTGTTTTAAAATACGGTTAATTTCTGCCTTTTAGCCACAAAATAAAGGGAATTTCTGCATTTTCCCCCAATATTTGGGGTTTTTCTGCATTTTACCTCTAAATAATGGGAATTTCTGCATTTTACCACAATATAAGAAGAATTCCTGCCTTTTGCCCCAAAATATGGGGATTTTCTGCATTTTTGTTCTAAAATAAGGAAATTTTCTTCAATTTTGTACCATAATAAAAGAAATTTCTGCTTTTTGCCCCAAAATAAGGGGAATTTCTGAATTTTGCCCTGAAATAAATGAAATTTCTGCAATTTTGCCGCAAAATAAGAGAAATTTCTCCCTTGTTGCCATGAAATATGTGAAATTTCTGCCATTTTACCCCAAAATAGGGGTAATTTTTGCCTTTTTGCGCCAAAATAATGGGGATTTCTGCCTTTTTGCCCCAAAATAAGAAAAATTTTTGCTTTATTTCTCTGAAATAAGTGAAATTTCTGCAATTTTGCCCTAAAATAAGGGAAATTTCTGCAATTTTTTCCCATAATAAAGGAAATTTCTGCAATTTTGCCCCAAAATAAGGGGAATTTCTTCTTTTTTGCCCCAAAATAAAGGAAATTTCAGCCTTTTTACCTGAAAATAAGTAAATTTCTGCAATTTTACCCCAAATAAGGGAAATTTCTGCAATTTTGCCCCAAAATAAGGTAAATTCCTGCAATTTTGCCCCAAAATAAAGGAAAAATCTTGAATTTTGCCCCAAAATAAGGGGAATTTCTGATTTTTGCCCCAAAATAAAGGGAATTTCTGCCTTTTGCCCCAAAATTAGGGGAATTTCTACAATTTTGCTCCAAAATACGGGGAATTTCTGCCTTTTTGCTGGAAAATAATGGGAATGCATACCTTTTTGCCATAAAAATGGAAATTTCTTCATTTTTCTCCAAAATAAGGGAAATTTCTGCCTTTTTGCCTCTAAATAAGTGGAATTTCTGTCTTTTTCCCCCAAAACAAACGGAATTTCTGTCTTTTTTGCATCAAAATAAGAAGAATTTCTGACTTATTACCCTGAAATAAGTGAAATTTCTGCAATTTTGCCCCAAAATAAAGGAAATTTCTGCAATTTTGCCCCAATGTAAAAGAAATTTCTGCAATTTTGCCCCAAAATAAGGGGAATTTCTGACTGTTTGCTCTCGAAAAAAGGAGATTTTCTGTCCTTTTGCCCCAAAATAAGGAGAATTTCTGCTTTTTTGCCCGAAAATTATGAGAATTTCTGCAATTTTGCTTTAAAATACGGTTAATTTCTGCCTTTTAGCCCCAAAATAAAGAGAATTTCTGCATTTTCCTCCAATATTTGGGGAATTTCTGCATTTTATCTCTAAATAAGGGGAATTTCTGCATTTTACCTCAAAATAAGAAAAATTTCCGCCTTTTGCCCCAAAATATTGGGAATTTCTGCCTTTTTGCCCCAAAATAAGAAAAATTTTTGCTTTATTTCTCTGAAATAAGTGAAATTTCTGCAATTTTGCTCTAAAATAAGGGAAATTTCTGCAATTTTTTCCCCTAATAAAGGAAATTTCTGCAATTTTGTCCCAAAATAAGAGGAATTTCTCCTTTTTTGCCCCAAAATAAAGGAAATTTCAGCCTTTTTACCTGAAAATTAGTGAAATTTCTGCAATTTCGCCCCAAATAAAGGAAATTACTGCAATTTTGCCCCAAAATAAGGTAAATTCCTGTAATTTTGCCCCAAAATAAAGGAAATTTCTTGAATTTTGCCCCAAAATAAGGGGAATTTCTGATTTTTGTCCCAAAATATAGGGAATTACTGTCTTTTGCCCAAAATTAGGGGAATTTCTGCATTTTGCTCCAAAATACGGGGAATTTCTGCCTTTTTGCCTGAAAATAATGGGAATGCATACCTTTTTGCCATAAAAAGGGAAATTTCTTCATTTTTGCTCCAAAATAAGGGGAATTTCTGCCTTTTTGCCTCTAAATAAGTGGAATTTCTGTCTTTTTCCCCCAAAACAAACGGAATTTCTGTCTTTTTTGCATCAAAATAAGGAGAATTTCTGACTTATTACCCTGAAATAAGTGAAATTTCTGCAATTTTGCCCTAAAATAAGGGAAATTTCTGCAATTTTGCCCCAATGTAAAAGAAATTTCTGCAATTTTGCCCCAAAATAAGGGGAATTTCTGACTGTTTGCTCTCGAAAAAAGGAGATTTTCTGTCTTTTTGCCCCAAAATAAGGAGAATTTCTGCTTTTTTGCCCGAAAATTATGAGAATTCCTGCGATTTTGCTTTAAAATACGGTTAATTTCTGTCTTTTAGCCCCAAAATGAAGGGAATTTCTGCATTTTCCCCCAATATTTGGGGAATTTCTGCATTTTACCTCTAAATAAGGGGAATTTCTGCATTTTACCTCAAAATAAGAAGAATTTCTGCCTTTTGCCCCAAAATATGGAGAATTTCTGCCTTTTTGTTCCAAAATAAGTAATATTTCTACAATTTTATACCATAATAAAAGAAATTTCTGCTTTTTGCCCCAAAATAAGGGGAATTTCTGAATTTTTGCCCTGAAATAAATGAAATTTCTGCAATTTTGCCCCAAAATAAGGGAAATTTCTGCCTTTTTGCCATGAAATATGTGAAATTTCTGCAACATTACCCCAAAATAAGGTGAATTTCTGCCTTTTTGCCCGAAAATAATGGGAATTTCTGCATTTTTGCCCCAAAATAAGAAAGATTTTTGCTTTATTTCTCTGAAATAAGTAAAATTTCTGCAATTTTGCCCTAAAATAAGGGAAATTTCTGCAATTTTTTCCCATAATAAAGGAAATTTCTGCAATTTTGCCTCGAAATAAGGGGAATTTCTCCTTTTTTGCCCCAAAATAAAGGAAATTTCAGCCTTTTTACCTGAAAATAAGTGAAATTTCTGCAATTTTGCCCTAAATAAGTGAAATTTCTGCAATTTTGCCTCAAAATAAGGTAAATTCCTGCAATTTTGACGCAAAATAAAGTAAATTTCTTGAATTTTGCCACAAAATAAGGGGAATTTCTGATTTTTGCCCCAAAATAAAGGGAATTTCTGCCTTTTGCCCCAAAATTAGGGGAATTTCTGTGATTTTGCTCCAAAATACGGGGAATTTCTGCCTTTTTGCCCGATAATAATGGGAATGCATACCTTTTTGCCATAAAAAGGGAAATTTCTTCCTTTTTGCTTCAAAATAAGGGGAATTTCTTCATTTTTGCCTCTAAATAAGTAGAATTTCTGTCTTTTTCCCCCAAAACAAAGGGAATTTCTGTCTTTTTTGCATCAAAATAAGGAGAATGTCTGACTTATTACCCTGAAATAAGTGAAATTTCTGCAATTTTGCCCCAAATAAGGGAAATTTCTGCAATTTTGCCCCAATGTAAAAGAAATTTCTGCAATTTTGCCCCAAAATAAGGGGAATTTCTGACTGTTTGCTCTCGAAAAAAGGAGATTTTCTGTCTTTTTGCCCCAAAATAAGGAGAATTTCTGCTTTTGCCCGACAATTATGAGAATTTCTGCAATTTTGTTTTAAAATACGGTTAATTTCTGCCTTTTAGCCACAAAATAAAGGGAATTTCTGCATTTTCCCCCAATATTTGGGGTTTTTCTGCATTTTACCTCTAAATAATGGGAATTTCTGCATTTTACCACAAAATAAGAAGAATTCCTGCCTTTTGCCCCAAAATATGGGGATTTTCTGCATTTTTGTTCTAAAATAAGGAAAATTTCTTCAATTTTGTACCATAATAAAAGAAATTTCTGCTTTTTGCCCCAAAATAAGGGGAATTTCTGAATTTTGCCCTGAAATAAATGAAATTTCTGCAATTTTGCCGCAAAATAAGAGAAATTTCTCCCTTGTTGCCATGAAATATGTGAAATTTCTGCCATTTTACCCCAAAATAGGGGTAATTTTTGCCTTTTTGCGCCAAAATAATGGTGATTTCTGCCTTTTTGCCCCAAAATAAGAAAAATTTTTGCTTTATTTCTCTGAAATAAGTGAAATTTCTGCAATTTTGCCCTAAAATAAGAGAAATTTCTGCAATTTTTTCCCATAATAAAGGAAATTTCTGCAATTTTGCCCCAAAATAAGGGGAATTTCTTCTTTTTTGCCCCAAAATAAAGGAAATTTCAGCCTTTTTACCTGAAAATAAGTAAATTTCTGCAATTTTACCCCAAATAAGGGAAATTTCTGCAATTTTGCCCCAAAATAAGGTAAATTCCTGCAATTTTGCCCCAAAATAAAGGAAAAATCTTGAATTTTGCCCCAAAATAAGGGGAATTTCTGATTTTTGCCCCAAAATAAAGGGAATTTCTGCCTTTTGCCCCAAAATTAGGGGAATTTCTACAATTTTGCTCCAAAATACGGGGAATTTCTGCCTTTTTGCTGGAAAATAATGGGAATGAATACCTTTTTGCCATAAAAATGAAAATTTCTTCATTTTTGCTCCAAAATAAGGGGAATTTTTGCCTTTTTGCCTCTAAATAAGTGGAATTTCTGTCTTTTTCCCCCAAAACAAATGGAATTTCTGTCTTTTTTGCATCAAAATAAGAAGAATTTCTGACTTATTACCCTGAAATAAGTGAAATTTCTGCAATTTTGCCCCAAAATAAAGGAAATTTCTGCAATTTTGCCCCAATGTAAAAGAAATTTCTGCAATTTTGCCCCAAAATAAGAGGAATTTCTGACTGTTTGCTCACGAAAAAAGGAGATTCTCTGTCCTTTTGCCCCAAAATAAGGAGAATTTCTGATTTTTTGCCCGAAAATTATGAGAATTTCTGCAATTTTGCTTTAAAATACGGTTAATTTCTGCCTTTTAGCCCCAAAATAAAGAGAATTTCTGCATTTTCTCCCAATATTTGGGGAATTTCTGCATTTTATCTCTAAATAAGGGGAATTTCTGCATTTTACCTCAAAATAAGAAGAATTTATGCCTTTTGCCCCAAAATATGGGGAATTTCTGCCTTTTTGCCCCAAAATAAGAAAAATTTTTGCTTTATTTCTCTGAAATAAGTGAAATTTCTGCAATTTTGCCCTAAAATAAGGGAAATTTCTGCAATTTTTTCCCCTAATAAAGGAAATTTCTGCAATTTTGTCCCAAAATAAGGGGAATTTCTCCTTTTTTGCTTCAAAATAAAGGAAATTTCAGCCTTTTTACCTGAAAATTAGTGAAATTTCTGCAATTTTGCCCCAAATAAAGGAAATTACTGCAATTTTGCCCCAAAATAAGGTAAATTCCTGTAATTTTGCCCCAAAATAAAGGAAATTTCTTGAATTTTGCCCCAAAATAAGGGGAATTTCTGATTTTTGCCCCAAAATAAAGGGAATTTCTGTCTTTTGCCCAAAATTAGGGGAATTTCTGCATTTTGATCCAAAATACGGGGAATTTCTGCCTTTTTGCCTGAAAATAATGGGAATGCATACCTTTTTGCCACAAAAAGGGAAATTTCTTCATTTTTGCTCCAAAATAAGGGGAATTTCTGCCTTTTTGCCTCTAAATAAGTAGAATTTCTGTCTTTTTCCCCCAAAACAAAGGGAATTTCTGTCTTTTTTCATCAAAATAAGGAGAATTTCTGACTTATTACCCTGAAATGAGTGAAATTTCTGCAATTTTGCCCTAAAATAAGGGAAATTTCTGCAATTTTTCCCCAATGTAAAAGAAATTTCTTCAATTTTGCCCCAAAATAAGGGGAATTTCTGAGTGTTTGCTCTCGAAAAAAGGAAATTTTCTGTTCTTTTGCCCCAAAATAAGGAGAATTTCTGCTTTTTTGCCCGAAAATTATGAGAATTTCTGCAATTTTGCTTTAAAATACGGTTAATTTCTGCCTTTTAGCCCAAAAATGAAGGGAATTTCTGCATTTTCCCCCAATATTTGGGGAATTTCTGCATTTTACCTCTAAATAAGGGGAATTTCTGCATTTTACCTCAAAATAAGAAGAATTTCTGCCTTTTGCCCCAAAATATGAGGAATTTCTGCCTTTTTGTTCCAAAATAAAGAATATTTCTACAATTTTATACCATAATAAAAGAAATTTATGCTTTTTGCCCCAAAATAAGGGGAATTTCTGAATTTTTGCCCTGAAATAAATGAAATTTCTGCAATTTTGCCCCAAAATAAGGGAAATTTCTGCCTTTTTGCCATGAAATATGTGAAATTTCTGCAACTTTACCCCAAAATAAGGTGAATTTCTGCCTTTTTGCCCGAAAATAATGGGAATTTCTGCATTTTTGCCCCAAAATAAGAAAGATTTTTGCTTTATTTCTCTGAAATAAGTAAAATTTCTCCAATTTTGCCCTAAAATAAGGGAAATTTCTGCAATTTTTTCCCATAATAAAGGAAATTTCTGCAATTTTGCCTCGAAATAAGGGGAATTTCTCCTTTTTTGCCCCAAAATAAAGGAAATTTCAGACTTTTTACCTGAAAATAAGTGAAATTTCTGCAATTTTGCCCCAAATAAGTGAAATTTCTGCAATTTTGCCTCAAAATAAGGTAAATTCCTGCAATTTTGACGCAAAATAAAGGAAATTTCTTGAATTTTGCCCCAAAATAAGGGGAATTTCTGATTTTTGCCCCAAAATAAAGGGAATTTCTGCCTTTTGCCCCAAAATTAGGGGAATTTCTGTGATTTTGCTCCAAAATACGGGGAATTTCTGCCTTTTTGCCCGATAATAATGGGAATGCATACCTTTTTGCCATAAAAAGGGAAATTTCTTCCTTTTTGCTCCAAAATAAGGGGAATTTCTTCATTTTTGCCTCTAAATAAGTAGAATTTCTGTCTTTTTCCCCCAAAACAAAGGGAATTTCTGTCTTTTTTGCATCAAAATAAGGAGAATGTCTGACTTATTACCCTGAAATAAGTGAAATTTCTGCAATTTTGCCCCAAAATAAGGGAAATTTCTGCAATTTTGCCCCAATGTAAAAGAAATTTCTGCAATTTTGCCCCAAAATAAGGGGAATTTCTGACTGTTTGCTCTCGAAAAAAGGAGATTTTCTGTCTTTTTGCCCCAAAATAAGGAGAATTTCTGCTTTTGCCCGACAATTATGAGAATTTCTGCAATTATGTTTTAAAATACGGTTAATTTCTGCCTTTTAGCCACAAAATAAAGGGAATTTCTGCATTTTCCCCCAATATTTGGGGTTTTTCTGCATTTTACCTCTAAATAATGGGAATTTCTGCATTTTACCACAAAATAAGAAGAATTCCTGCCTTTTGCCCCAAAATATGGGGATTTTCTGCATTTTTGTTCTAAAATAAGGAAAATTTCTTCAATTTTGTACCATAATAAAAGAAATTTCTGCTTTTTGCCCCAAAATAAGGGGAATTTCTGAATTTTGCCCTGAAATAAATGAAATTTCTGCAATTTTGCCGCAAAATAAGAGAAATTTCTCCCATGTTGCCATGAAATATGTGAAATTTCTGCCATTTTACCCCAAAATAGGGGTAATTTTTGCCTTTTTGCACCAAAATAATGGGGATTTCTGCCTTTTTGCCCCAAAATAAGAAAAATTTTTGCTTTATTTCTCTGAAATAAGTGAAATTTCTGCAATTTTGCCCTAAAATAAGGGAAATTTCTGCAATTTTTTCCCATAATAAAGGAAATTTCTGCAATTTTGCCCCAAAATAAGGGGAATTTCTTCTTTTTTGCCCCAAAATAAAGGAAATTTCAGCCTTTTTACCTGAAAATAAGTAAATTTCTGCAATTTTACCCCAAATAAGGGAAATATCTGCAATTTTGCCCCAAAATAAGGTAAATTCCTGCAATTTTGCCCCAAAATAAAGGAAAAATCTTGAATTTTGCCCAAAAATAAGGGGAAATTCTGATTTTTGCCCCAAAATAAAGGGAATTTCTTCCTTTTGCCCCAAAATTAGGGGAATTTCTACAATTTTGCTCCAAAATACGGGGAATTTCTGCCTTTTTGCTGGAAAATAATGGGAATGCATACCTTTTTGCCATAAAAATGGATATTTCTTCATTTTTGCTCCAAAATAAGGGGAATTTCTGCCTTTTTGCCTCTAAATAAGTGGAATTTCTGTCTTTTTCCCCCAAAACAAATGGAATTTCTGTCTTTTTTGCATCAAAATAAGAAGAATTTCTGACTTATTACCCTGAAATAAGTGAAATTTCTGCAATTTTGCCCCAAAATAAAGGAAATTTCTGCAATTTTGCCCCAATGTAAAAGAAATTTCTGCAATTTTGCCCCAAAATAAGGGGAATTTCTGACTGTTTGCTCTCGAAAAAAGGAGATTTTCTGTCCTTTTGCCCCAAAATAAGGAGAATTTCTGCTTTTTTGCCCGAAAATTATGAGAATTTCTGCAATTTTGCTTTAAAATACGGTTAATTTCTGCCTTTTAGCCCCAAAATAAAGAGAATTTCTGCATTTTCCTCCAATATTTGGGGAATTTCTGCATTTTATCTCTAAATAAGGGGAATTTCTGCATTTTACCTCAAAATAAAAAAAATTTCTGCCTTTTGCCCCAAAATATTGGGAATTTCTGCCTTTTTGCCCCAAAATAAGAAAAATTTTTGCTTTATTTCTCTGAAATAAGTGAAATTTCTGCAATTTTGCTCTAAAATAAGGGAAATTTCTGCAATTTTTTCCCCTAATAAAGGAAATTTCTGCAATTTTGTCCCAAAATAAGGGGAATTTCTCCTTTTTTGCCCCAAAATAAAGGAAATTTCAGACTTTTTACCTGAAAATTAGTGAAATTTCTGAAATTTTGCCCCAAATAAAGGAAATTACTGCAATTTTGCCCCAAAATAAGGTAAATTCCTGTAATTTTGCCCCAAAATAAAGGAAATTTCTTGAATTTTGCCCCAAAATAAGGGGAATTTCTGATTTTTGTCCCAAAATAAAGGGAATTACTGTCTTTTGCCCAAAATTAGGGGAATTTCTGCATTTTGCTCCAAAATACGGGGAATTTCTGCCTTTTTGCCTGAAAATAATGGGAATGCATACCTTTTTGCCATAAAAAGGGAAATTTCTTCCTTTTTGCTCCAAAATAAGGGGAATTTCTGCCTTTTTGCCTCTAAATAAGTGGAATTTCTGTCTTTTTCCCCCAAAACAAAGGGAATTTCTGTCTTTTTTGCATCAAAATAAGGAGAATTTCTGACTTATTACCCTGAAATAAGTGAAATTTCTGCAATTTTGCCCCAAAATAAGGGAAATTTCTGCAATTTTGCCCCAATGTAAAAAAAATTTCTGCAATTTTGCCCCAAAATAAGGGGAATTTCTGACTGTTTGCTCTCGAAAAAAGGAGATTTTCTGTCTTTTTGCCCCAAAATAAGGAGAATTTCTGCTTTTTTGCCCGAAAATTATGAGAATTCCTGCAATTTTGCTTTAAAATACGGTTAATTTCTGTCTTTTAGCCCCAAAATGAAGGGAATTTCTGCATTTTCCCCAATATTTGGGGAATTTCTGCATTTTACCTCTAAATAAGGGGAATTTCTGCATTTTACCTCAAAATAAGAAGAATTTCTGCCTTTTGCCCCAAAATATGGAGAATTTCTGCCTTTTTGTTCCAAAATAAGGAATATTTCTACAATTTTATACCATAATAAAAGAAATTTCTGCTTTTTGCCCCAAAATAAGGGGAATTTCTGAATTTTTGCCCTGAAATAAATGAAATTTCTGCAATTTTGCCCCAAAATAAGGGAAATTTCTGCCTTTTTGCCATGAAATATGTGAAATTTCTGCAACATTACCCCAAAATAAGGTGAATTTCTGCCTTTTTGCCCGAAAATAATGGGAATTTCTGCATTTTTGCCCCAAAATAAGAAAGATTTTTGCTTTATTTCTCTGAAATAAGTAAAATTTCTGCAATTTTGCCCTAAAATAAGGGAAATTTCTGCAATTTTTCCCATAATAAAGGAAATTTCTGCAATTTTGCCTCGAAATAAGGGGAATTTCTCCTTTTTTGCCCCAAAATAAAGGAAATTTCAGCCTTTTTACCTGAAAATAAGTGAAATTTCTGCAATTTTGCCCTAAATAAGTGAAATATCTGCAATTTTGCCTCAAAATAAGGTAAATTCCTGCAATTTTGACGCAATATAAAGTAAATTTCTTGAATTTTGCCACAAAATAAGGGGAATTTCTGATTTTTGCCCCAAAATAAAGGGAATTTCTGCCTTTTGCCCCAAAATTAGGGGAATTTCTGTGATTTTGCTCCAAAATACGGGGAATTTCTGCCTTTTTGCCCGATAATAATGGGAATGCATACCTTTTTGCCATAAAAAGGGAAATTTCTTCCTTTTTGCTCCAAAATAAGGGGAATTTCTTCATTTTTGCCTCTAAATAAGTAGAATTTATCTCTTTTTCCCCCAAAACAAAGGGAATTTTTGTCTTTTTTGCCTCAAAATAAGGAGAATGTCTGACTTATTACCCTGAAATAAGTGAAATTTCTGCAATTTTGCCCCAAAATAAGGGAAATTTCTGCAATTTTGCCCCAATGTAAAAGAAATTTCTGCAATTTTGCCCCAAAATAAGGGGAATTTCTGACTGTTTGCTCTCGAAAAAAGGAGATTTTTCTGTCTTTTTGCCCCAAAATAAGGAGAATTTCTGCTTTTGCCCGACAATTATGAGAATTTCTGCAATTTTGTTTTAAAATACGGTTAATTTCTGCCTTTTAGCCACAAAATAAAGGGAATTTCTGCATTTTCCCCCAATATTTGGAGTTTTTCTGCATTTTACCTCTAAATAATGGAAATTTCTGCATTTTACCACAAAATAAGAAGAATTCCTGCCTTTTGCCCCAAAATATGGGGATTTTCTGCATTTTTGTTCTAAAATAAGGAAAATTTCTTCAATTTTGTACTATAATAAAAGAAATTTCTGCTTTTTGCCCCAAAATAAGGGGAATTTCTGAATTTTGCCCTGAAATAAATGAAATTTCTGCAATTTTGCCCCAAAATAAGGGAAATTTCTGCCTTGTTGCCATGAAATATGTGAAATTTCTGCCATTTTACCCCAAAATAAGGTTAATTTTTGCCTTTTTGCGCCAAAATAATGGGGATTTCTGCCTTTTTGCCCCAAAATAAGAAAAATTTTTGCTTTATTTCTCTGAAATAAGTGAAATTTCTGCAATTTTGCCCTAAAATAAGGGAAATTTCTGCAATTTTTTCCCATAATAAAGGAAATTTCTGCAATTTTGCCCCAAAATAAGGGGAATTTCTTCATTTTTGCCCCAAAATAAAGGAAATTTCAGGCTTTTTACCTGAAAATAAGTGAAATTTCTGCAATTTTACCCCAAATAAGGGAAATTTCTGCAATTTTGCCCCAAAATAAGGTAAATTCCTGTAATTTTGCCCCAAAATAAAGGAAATTTCTTGAATTTTGCCCCAAAATAAGGGGAATTTCTGATTTTTGCCCCAAAATAAAGGGAATTTCTGTCTTTTGCCCAAAATTAGGGGAATTTCTGCATTTTGATCCAAAATACGGGGAATTTCTGCCTTTTTGCCTGAAAATAATGGGAATGCATACCTTTTTGCCACAAAAAGGGAAATTTCTTCATTTTTGCTCCAAAATAAGGGGAATTTCTGCCTTTTTGCCTCTAAATAAGTAGAATTTCTGTCTTTTTCCCCCAAAACAAAGGGAATTTCTGTCTTTTTTCATCAAAATAAGGAGAATTTCTGACTTATTACCCTGAAATGAGTGAAATTTCTGCAATTTTGCCCTAAAATAAGGGAAATTTCTGCAATTTTTCCCCAATGTAAAAGAAATTTCTTCAATTTTGCCCCAAAATAAGGGGAATTTCTGAGTGTTTGCTCTCGAAAAAAGGAAATTTTCTGTTCTTTTGCCCCAAAATAAGGAGAATTTCTGCTTTTTTGCCCGAAAATTATGAGAATTTCTGCAATTTTGCTTTAAAATACGGTTAATTTCTGCCTTTTAGCCCAAAAATGAAGGGAATTTCTGCATTTTCCCCCAATATTTGGGGAATTTCTGCATTTTACCTCTAAATAAGGGGAATTTCTGCATTTTACCTCAAAATAAGAAGAATTTCTGCCTTTTGCCCCAAAATATGAGGAATTTCTGCCTTTTTGTTCCAAAATAAAGAATATTTCTACAATTTTATACCATAATAAAAGAAATTTATGCTTTTTGCCCCAAAATAAGGGGAATTTCTGAATTTTTGCCCTGAAATAAATGAAATTTCTGCAATTTTGCCCCAAAATAAGGGAAATTTCTGCCTTTTTGCCATGAAATATGTGAAATTTCTGCAACTTTACCCCAAAATAAGGTGAATTTCTGCCTTTTTGCCCGAAAATAATGGGAATTTCTGCATTTTTGCCCCAAAATAAGAAAGATTTTTGCTTTATTTCTCTGAAATAAGTAAAATTTCTCCAATTTTGCCCTAAAATAAGGGAAATTTCTGCAATTTTTTCCCATAATAAAGGAAATTTCTGCAATTTTGCCTCGAAATAAGGGGAATTTCTCCTTTTTTGCCCCAAAATAAAGGAAATTTCAGACTTTTTACCTGAAAATAAGTGAAATTTCTGCAATTTTGCCCCAAATAAGTGAAATTTCTGCAATTTTGCCTCAAAATAAGGTAAATTCCTGCAATTTTGACGCAAAATAAAGGAAATTTCTTGAATTTTGCCCCAAAATAAGGGGAATTTCTGATTTTTGCCCCAAAATAAAGGGAATTTCTGCCTTTTGCCCCAAAATTAGGGGAATTTCTGTGATTTTGCTCCAAAATACGGGGAATTTCTGCCTTTTTGCCCGATAATAATGGGAATGCATACCTTTTTGCCATAAAAAGGGAAATTTCTTCCTTTTTGCTCCAAAATAAGGGGAATTTCTTCATTTTTGCCTCTAAATAAGTAGAATTTCTGTCTTTTTCCCCCAAAACAAAGGGAATTTCTGTCTTTTTTGCATCAAAATAAGGAGAATGTCTGACTTATTACCCTGAAATAAGTGAAATTTCTGCAATTTTGCCCCAAAATAAGGGAAATTTCTGCAATTTTGCCCCAATGTAAAAGAAATTTCTGCAATTTTGCCCCAAAATAAGGGGAATTTCTGACTGTTTGCTCTCGAAAAAAGGAGATTTTCTGTCTTTTTGCCCCAAAATAAGGAGAATTTCTGCTTTTGCCCGACAATTATGAGAATTTCTGCAATTATGTTTTAAAATACGGTTAATTTCTGCCTTTTAGCCACAAAATAAAGGGAATTTCTGCATTTTCCCCCAATATTTGGGGTTTTTCTGCATTTTACCTCTAAATAATGGGAATTTCTGCATTTTACCACAAAATAAGAAGAATTCCTGCCTTTTGCCCCAAAATATGGGGATTTTCTGCATTTTTGTTCTAAAATAAGGAAAATTTCTTCAATTTTGTACCATAATAAAAGAAATTTCTGCTTTTTGCCCCAAAATAAGGGGAATTTCTGAATTTTGCCCTGAAATAAATGAAATTTCTGCAATTTTGCCGCAAAATAAGAGAAATTTCTCCCATGTTGCCATGAAATATGTGAAATTTCTGCCATTTTACCCCAAAATAGGGGTAATTTTTGCCTTTTTGCACCAAAATAATGGGGATTTCTGCCTTTTTGCCCCAAAATAAGAAAAATTTTTGCTTTATTTCTCTGAAATAAGTGAAATTTCTGCAATTTTGCCCTAAAATAAGGGAAATTTCTGCAATTTTTTCCCATAATAAAGGAAATTTCTGCAATTTTGCCCCAAAATAAGGGGAATTTCTTCTTTTTTGCCCCAAAATAAAGGAAATTTCAGCCTTTTTACCTGAAAATAAGTAAATTTCTGCAATTTTACCCCAAATAAGGGAAATATCTGCAATTTTGCCCCAAAATAAGGTAAATTCCTGCAATTTTGCCCCAAAATAAAGGAAAAATCTTGAATTTTGCCCAAAAATAAGGGGAAATTCTGATTTTTGCCCCAAAATAAAGGGAATTTCTTCCTTTTGCCCCAAAATTAGGGGAATTTCTACAATTTTGCTCCAAAATACGGGGAATTTCTGCCTTTTTGCTGGAAAATAATGGGAATGCATACCTTTTTGCCATAAAAATGGATATTTCTTCATTTTTGCTCCAAAATAAGGGGAATTTCTGCCTTTTTGCCTCTAAATAAGTGGAATTTCTGTCTTTTTCCCCCAAAACAAATGGAATTTCTGTCTTTTTTGCATCAAAATAAGAAGAATTTCTGACTTATTACCCTGAAATAAGTGAAATTTCTGCAATTTTGCCCCAAAATAAAGGAAATTTCTGCAATTTTGCCCCAATGTAAAAGAAATTTCTGCAATTTTGCCCCAAAATAAGGGGAATTTCTGACTGTTTGCTCTCGAAAAAAGGAGATTTTCTGTCCTTTTGCCCCAAAATAAGGAGAATTTCTGCTTTTTTGCCCGAAAATTATGAGAATTTCTGCAATTTTGCTTTAAAATACGGTTAATTTCTGCCTTTTAGCCCCAAAATAAAGAGAATTTCTGCATTTTCCTCCAATATTTGGGGAATTTCTGCATTTTATCTCTAAATAAGGGGAATTTCTGCATTTTACCTCAAAATAAAAAAAATTTCTGCCTTTTGCCCCAAAATATTGGGAATTTCTGCCTTTTTGCCCCAAAATAAGAAAAATTTTTGCTTTATTTCTCTGAAATAAGTGAAATTTCTGCAATTTTGCTCTAAAATAAGGGAAATTTCTGCAATTTTTTCCCCTAATAAAGGAAATTTCTGCAATTTTGTCCCAAAATAAGGGGAATTTCTCCTTTTTTGCCCCAAAATAAAGGAAATTTCAGACTTTTTACCTGAAAATTAGTGAAATTTCTGCAATTTTGCCCCAAATAAAGGAAATTACTGCAATTTTGCCCCAAAATAAGGTAAATTCCTGTAATTTTGCCCCAAAATAAAGGAAATTTCTTGAATTTTGCCCCAAAATAAGGGGAATTTCTGATTTTTGTCCCAAAATAAAGGGAATTACTGTCTTTTGCCCAAAATTAGGGGAATTTCTGCATTTTGCTCCAAAATACGGGGAATTTCTGCCTTTTTGCCTGAAAATAATGGGAATGCATACCTTTTTGCCATAAAAAGGGAAATTTCTTCCTTTTTGCTCCAAAATAAGGGGAATTTCTGCCTTTTTGCCTCTAAATAAGTGGAATTTCTGTCTTTTTCCCCCAAAACAAAGGGAATTTCTGTCTTTTTTGCATCAAAATAAGGAGAATTTCTGACTTATTACCCTGAAATAAGTGAAATTTCTGCAATTTTGCCCCAAAATAAGGGAAATTTCTGCAATTTTGCCCCAATGTAAAAAAAATTTCTGCAATTTTGCCCCAAAATAAGGGGAATTTCTGACTGTTTGCTCTCGAAAAAAGGAGATTTTCTGTCTTTTTGCCCCAAAATAAGGAGAATTTCTGCTTTTTTGCCCGAAAATTATGAGAATTCCTGCAATTTTGCTTTAAAATACGGTTAATTTCTGTCTTTTAGCCCCAAAATGAAGGGAATTTCTGCATTTTCCCCCAATATTTGGGGAATTTCTGCATTTTACCTCTAAATAAGGGGAATTTCTGCATTTTACCTCAAAATAAGAAGAATTTCTGCCTTTTGCCCCAAAATATGGAGAATTTCTGCCTTTTTGTTCCAAAATAAGGAATATTTCTACAATTTTATACCATAATAAAAGAAATTTCTGCTTTTTGCCCCAAAATAAGGGGAATTTCTGAATTTTTGCCCTGAAATAAATGAAATTTCTGCAATTTTGCCCCAAAATAAGGGAAATTTCTGCCTTTTTGCCATGAAATATGTGAAATTTCTGCAACATTACCCCAAAATAAGGTGAATTTCTGCCTTTTTGCCCGAAAATAATGGGAATTTCTGCATTTTTGCCCCAAAATAAGAAAGATTTTTGCTTTATTTCTCTGAAATAAGTAAAATTTCTGCAATTTTGCCCTAAAATAAGGGAAATTTCTGCAATTTTTCCCATAATAAAGGAAATTTCTGCAATTTTGCCTCGAAATAAGGGGAATTTCTCCTTTTTTGCCCCAAAATAAAGGAAATTTCAGCCTTTTTACCTGAAAATAAGTGAAATTTCTGCAATTTTGCCCTAAATAAGTGAAATATCTGCAATTTTGCCTCAAAATAAGGTAAATTCCTGCAATTTTGACGCAATATAAAGTAAATTTCTTGAATTTTGCCACAAAATAAGGGGAATTTCTGATTTTTGCCCCAAAATAAAGGGAATTTCTGCCTTTTGCCCCAAAATTAGGGGAATTTCTGTGATTTTGCTCCAAAATACGGGGAATTTCTGCCTTTTTGCCCGATAATAATGGGAATGCATACCTTTTTGCCATAAAAAGGGAAATTTCTTCCTTTTTGCTCCAAAATAAGGGGAATTTCTTCATTTTTGCCTCTAAATAAGTAGAATTTATCTCTTTTTCCCCCAAAACAAAGGGAATTTTTGTCTTTTTTGCCTCAAAATAAGGAGAATGTCTGACTTATTACCCTGAAATAAGTGAAATTTCTGCAATTTTGCCCCAAAATAAGGGAAATTTCTGCAATTTTGCCCCAATGTAAAAGAAATTTCTGCAATTTTGCCCCAAAATAAGGGGAATTTCTGACTGTTTGCTCTCGAAAAAAGGAGATTTTTCTGTCTTTTTGCCCCAAAATAAGGAGAATTTCTGCTTTTGCCCGACAATTATGAGAATTTCTGCAATTTTGTTTTAAAATACGGTTAATTTCTGCCTTTTAGCCACAAAATAAAGGGAATTTCTGCATTTTCCCCCAATATTTGGAGTTTTTCTGCATTTTACCTCTAAATAATGGAAATTTCTGCATTTTACCACAAAATAAGAAGAATTCCTGCCTTTTGCCCCAAAATATGGGGATTTTCTGCATTTTTGTTCTAAAATAAGGAAAATTTCTTCAATTTTGTACTATAATAAAAGAAATTTCTGCTTTTTGCCCCAAAATAAGGGGAATTTCTGAATTTTGCCCTGAAATAAATGAAATTTCTGCAATTTTGCCCCAAAATAAGGGAAATTTCTGCCTTGTTGCCATGAAATATGTGAAATTTCTGCCATTTTACCCCAAAATAAGGTTAATTTTTGCCTTTTTGCGCCAAAATAATGGGGATTTCTGCCTTTTTGCCCCAAAATAAGAAAAATTTTTGCTTTATTTCTCTGAAATAAGTGAAATTTCTGCAATTTTGCCCTAAAATAAGGGAAATTTCTGCAATTTTTTCCCATAATAAAGGAAATTTCTGCAATTTTGCCCCAAAATAAGGGGAATTTCTTCATTTTTGCCCCAAAATAAAGGAAATTTCAGGCTTTTTACCTGAAAATAAGTGAAATTTCTGCAATTTTACCCCAAATAAGGGAAATTTCTGCAATTTTGCCCCAAAATAAGGTAAATTCCTGTAATTTTGCCCCAAAATAAAGGAAATTTCTTGAATTTTGCCCCAAAATAAGGGGAATTTCTGATTTTTGCCCCAAAATAAAGGGAATTTCTGTCTTTTGCCCAAAATTAGGGGAATTTCTGCATTTTGATCCAAAATACGGGGAATTTCTGCCTTTTTGCCTGAAAATAATGGGAATGCATACCTTTTTGCCACAAAAAGGGAAATTTCTTCATTTTTGCTCCAAAATAAGGGGAATTTCTGCCTTTTTGCCTCTAAATAAGTAGAATTTCTGTCTTTTTCCCCCAAAACAAAGGGAATTTCTGTCTTTTTTCATCAAAATAAGGAGAATTTCTGACTTATTACCCTGAAATGAGTGAAATTTCTGCAATTTTGCCCTAAAATAAGGGAAATTTCTGCAATTTTTCCCCAATGTAAAAGAAATTTCTTCAATTTTGCCCCAAAATAAGGGGAATTTCTGAGTGTTTGCTCTCGAAAAAAGGAAATTTTCTGTTCTTTTGCCCCAAAATAAGGAGAATTTCTGCTTTTTTGCCCGAAAATTATGAGAATTTCTGCAATTTTGCTTTAAAATACGGTTAATTTCTGCCTTTTAGCCCAAAAATGAAGGGAATTTCTGCATTTTCCCCCAATATTTGGGGAATTTCTGCATTTTACCTCTAAATAAGGGGAATTTCTGCATTTTACCTCAAAATAAGAAGAATTTCTGCCTTTTGCCCCAAAATATGAGGAATTTCTGCCTTTTTGTTCCAAAATAAAGAATATTTCTACAATTTTATACCATAATAAAAGAAATTTATGCTTTTTGCCCCAAAATAAGGGGAATTTCTGAATTTTTGCCCTGAAATAAATGAAATTTCTGCAATTTTGCCCCAAAATAAGGGAAATTTCTGCCTTTTTGCCATGAAATATGTGAAATTTCTGCAACTTTACCCCAAAATAAGGTGAATTTCTGCCTTTTTGCCCGAAAATAATGGGAATTTCTGCATTTTTGCCCCAAAATAAGAAAGATTTTTGCTTTATTTCTCTGAAATAAGTAAAATTTCTCCAATTTTGCCCTAAAATAAGGGAAATTTCTGCAATTTTTTCCCATAATAAAGGAAATTTCTGCAATTTTGCCTCGAAATAAGGGGAATTTCTCCTTTTTTGCCCCAAAATAAAGGAAATTTCAGACTTTTTACCTGAAAATAAGTGAAATTTCTGCAATTTTGCCCCAAATAAGTGAAATTTCTGCAATTTTGCCTCAAAATAAGGTAAATTCCTGCAATTTTGACGCAAAATAAAGGAAATTTCTTGAATTTTGCCCCAAAATAAGGGGAATTTCTGATTTTTGCCCCAAAATAAAGGGAATTTCTGCCTTTTGCCCCAAAATTAGGGGAATTTCTGTGATTTTGCTCCAAAATACGGGGAATTTCTGCCTTTTTGCCCGATAATAATGGGAATGCATACCTTTTTGCCATAAAAAGGGAAATTTCTTCCTTTTTGCTCCAAAATAAGGGGAATTTCTTCATTTTTGCCTCTAAATAAGTAGAATTTCTGTCTTTTTCCCCCAAAACAAAGGGAATTTCTGTCTTTTTTGCATCAAAATAAGGAGAATGTCTGACTTATTACCCTGAAATAAGTGAAATTTCTGCAATTTTGCCCCAAAATAAGGGAAATTTCTGCAATTTTGCCCCAATGTAAAAGAAATTTCTGCAATTTTGCCCCAAAATAAGGGGAATTTCTGACTGTTTGCTCTCGAAAAAAGGAGATTTTCTGTCTTTTTGCCCCAAAATAAGGAGAATTTCTGCTTTTGCCCGACAATTATGAGAATTTCTGCAATTATGTTTTAAAATACGGTTAATTTCTGCCTTTTAGCCACAAAATAAAGGGAATTTCTGCATTTTCCCCCAATATTTGGGGTTTTTCTGCATTTTACCTCTAAATAATGGGAATTTCTGCATTTTACCACAAAATAAGAAGAATTCCTGCCTTTTGCCCCAAAATATGGGGATTTTCTGCATTTTTGTTCTAAAATAAGGAAAATTTCTTCAATTTTGTACCATAATAAAAGAAATTTCTGCTTTTTGCCCCAAAATAAGGGGAATTTCTGAATTTTGCCCTGAAATAAATGAAATTTCTGCAATTTTGCCGCAAAATAAGAGAAATTTCTCCCATGTTGCCATGAAATATGTGAAATTTCTGCCATTTTACCCCAAAATAGGGGTAATTTTTGCCTTTTTGCACCAAAATAATGGGGATTTCTGCCTTTTTGCCCCAAAATAAGAAAAATTTTTGCTTTATTTCTCTGAAATAAGTGAAATTTCTGCAATTTTGCCCTAAAATAAGGGAAATTTCTGCAATTTTTTCCCATAATAAAGGAAATTTCTGCAATTTTGCCCCAAAATAAGGGGAATTTCTTCTTTTTTGCCCCAAAATAAAGGAAATTTCAGCCTTTTTACCTGAAAATAAGTAAATTTCTGCAATTTTACCCCAAATAAGGGAAATATCTGCAATTTTGCCCCAAAATAAGGTAAATTCCTGCAATTTTGCCCCAAAATAAAGGAAAAATCTTGAATTTTGCCCAAAAATAAGGGGAAATTCTGATTTTTGCCCCAAAATAAAGGGAATTTCTTCCTTTTGCCCCAAAATTAGGGGAATTTCTACAATTTTGCTCCAAAATACGGGGAATTTCTGCCTTTTTGCTGGAAAATAATGGGAATGCATACCTTTTTGCCATAAAAATGGATATTTCTTCATTTTTGCTCCAAAATAAGGGGAATTTCTGCCTTTTTGCCTCTAAATAAGTGGAATTTCTGTCTTTTTCCCCCAAAACAAATGGAATTTCTGTCTTTTTTGCATCAAAATAAGAAGAATTTCTGACTTATTACCCTGAAATAAGTGAAATTTCTGCAATTTTGCCCCAAAATAAAGGAAATTTCTGCAATTTTGCCCCAATGTAAAAGAAATTTCTGCAATTTTGCCCCAAAATAAGGGGAATTTCTGACTGTTTGCTCTCGAAAAAAGGAGATTTTCTGTCCTTTTGCCCCAAAATAAGGAGAATTTCTGCTTTTTTGCCCGAAAATTATGAGAATTTCTGCAATTTTGCTTTAAAATACGGTTAATTTCTGCCTTTTAGCCCCAAAATAAAGAGAATTTCTGCATTTTCCTCCAATATTTGGGGAATTTCTGCATTTTATCTCTAAATAAGGGGAATTTCTGCATTTTACCTCAAAATAAAAAAAATTTCTGCCTTTTGCCCCAAAATATTGGGAATTTCTGCCTTTTTGCCCCAAAATAAGAAAAATTTTTGCTTTATTTCTCTGAAATAAGTGAAATTTCTGCAATTTTGCTCTAAAATAAGGGAAATTTCTGCAATTTTTTCCCCTAATAAAGGAAATTTCTGCAATTTTGTCCCAAAATAAGGGGAATTTCTCCTTTTTTGCCCCAAAATAAAGGAAATTTCAGACTTTTTACCTGAAAATTAGTGAAATTTCTGCAATTTTGCCCCAAATAAAGGAAATTACTGCAATTTTGCCCCAAAATAAGGTAAATTCCTGTAATTTTGCCCCAAAATAAAGGAAATTTCTTGAATTTTGCCCCAAAATAAGGGGAATTTCTGATTTTTGTCCCAAAATAAAGGGAATTACTGTCTTTTGCCCAAATTAGGGGAATTTCTGCATTTTGCTCCAAAATACGGGGAATTTCTGCCTTTTTGCCTGAAAATAATGGGAATGCATACCTTTTTGCCATAAAAAGGGAAATTTCTTCCTTTTTGCTCCAAAATAAGGGGAATTTCTGCCTTTTTGCCTCTAAATAAGTGGAATTTCTGTCTTTTTCCCCCAAAACAAAGGGAATTTCTGTCTTTTTTGCATCAAAATAAGGAGAATTTCTGACTTATTACCCTGAAATAAGTGAAATTTCTGCAATTTTGCCCCAAAATAAGGGAAATTTCTGCAATTTTGCCCCAATGTAAAAAAAATTTCTGCAATTTTGCCCCAAAATAAGGGGAATTTCTGACTGTTTGCTCTCGAAAAAAGGAGATTTTCTGTCTTTTTGCCCCAAAATAAGGAGAATTTCTGCTTTTTTGCCCGAAAATTATGAGAATTCCTGCAATTTTGCTTTAAAATACGGTTAATTTCTGTCTTTTAGCCCCAAAATGAAGGGAATTTCTGCATTTTCCCCCAATATTTGGGGAATTTCTGCATTTTACCTCTAAATAAGGGGAATTTCTGCATTTTACCTCAAAATAAGAAGAATTTCTGCCTTTTGCCCCAAAATATGGAGAATTTCTGCCTTTTTGTTCCAAAATAAGGAATATTTCTACAATTTTATACCATAATAAAAGAAATTTCTGCTTTTTGCCCCAAAATAAGGGGAATTTCTGAATTTTTGCCCTGAAATAAATGAAATTTCTGCAATTTTGCCCCAAAATAAGGGAAATTTCTGCCTTTTTGCCATGAAATATGTGAAATTTCTGCAACATTACCCCAAAATAAGGTGAATTTCTGCCTTTTTGCCCGAAAATAATGGGAATTTCTGCATTTTTGCCCCAAAATAAGAAAGATTTTTGCTTTATTTCTCTGAAATAAGTAAAATTTCTGCAATTTTGCCCTAAAATAAGGGAAATTTCTGCAATTTTTCCCATAATAAAGGAAATTTCTGCAATTTTGCCTCGAAATAAGGGGAATTTCTCCTTTTTTGCCCCAAAATAAAGGAAATTTCAGCCTTTTTACCTGAAAATAAGTGAAATTTCTGCAATTTTGCCCTAAATAAGTGAAATATCTGCAATTTTGCCTCAAAATAAGGTAAATTCCTGCAATTTTGACGCAATATAAAGTAAATTTCTTGAATTTTGCCACAAAATAAGGGGAATTTCTGATTTTTGCCCCAAAATAAAGGGAATTTCTGCCTTTTGCCCCAAAATTAGGGGAATTTCTGTGATTTTGCTCCAAAATACGGGGAATTTCTGCCTTTTTGCCCGATAATAATGGGAATGCATACCTTTTTGCCATAAAAAGGGAAATTTCTTCCTTTTTGCTCCAAAATAAGGGGAATTTCTTCATTTTTGCCTCTAAATAAGTAGAATTTATCTCTTTTTCCCCCAAAACAAAGGGAATTTTTGTCTTTTTTGCCTCAAAATAAGGAGAATGTCTGACTTATTACCCTGAAATAAGTGAAATTTCTGCAATTTTGCCCCAAAATAAGGGAAATTTCTGCAATTTTGCCCCAATGTAAAAGAAATTTCTGCAATTTTGCCCCAAAATAAGGGGAATTTCTGACTGTTTGCTCTCGAAAAAAGGAGATTTTTCTGTCTTTTTGCCCCAAAATAAGGAGAATTTCTGCTTTTGCCCGACAATTATGAGAATTTCTGCAATTTTGTTTTAAAATACGGTTAATTTCTGCCTTTTAGCCACAAAATAAAGGGAATTTCTGCATTTTCCCCCAATATTTGGAGTTTTTCTGCATTTTACCTCTAAATAATGGAAATTTCTGCATTTTACCACAAAATAAGAAGAATTCCTGCCTTTTGCCCCAAAATATGGGGATTTTCTGCATTTTTGTTCTAAAATAAGGAAAATTTCTTCAATTTTGTACTATAATAAAAGAAATTTCTGCTTTTTGCCCCAAAATAAGGGGAATTTCTGAATTTTGCCCTGAAATAAATGAAATTTCTGCAATTTTGCCCCAAAATAAGGGAAATTTCTGCCTTGTTGCCATGAAATATGTGAAATTTCTGCCATTTTACCCCAAAATAAGGTTAATTTTTGCCTTTTTGCGCCAAAATAATGGGGATTTCTGCCTTTTTGCCCCAAAATAAGAAAAATTTTTGCTTTATTTCTCTGAAATAAGTGAAATTTCTGCAATTTTGCCCTAAAATAAGGGAAATTTCTGCAATTTTTTCCCATAATAAAGGAAATTTCTGCAATTTTGCCCCAAAATAAGGGGAATTTCTTCATTTTTGCCCCAAAATAAAGGAAATTTCAGGCTTTTTACCTGAAAATAAGTGAAATTTCTGCAATTTTACCCCAAATAAGGGAAATTTCTGCAATTTTGCCCCAAAATAAGGTAAATTCCTGTAATTTTGCCCCAAAATAAAGGAAATTTCTTGAATTTTGCCCCAAAATAAGGGGAATTTCTGATTTTTGCCCCAAAATGAAGGGAATTTCTGCCTTTTGCCCCAAAATTAGGGGAATTTCTACAATTTTGCTCCAAAATACGGGGAATTTCTGCCTTTTTGCTTGAAAATAATGGGAATGCATACCTTTTTGCCATAAAAATGGAAATTTCTTCACTTTTGCTCCAAAATAAGGGGAATTTCTGCCTTTTTGCCTCTAAATAAGTGGAATTTCTGTCTTTCCCCCCAAAACAAAGAGAATTTCTGTCTTTTTTGCATCAAAATAAGGAGAATTTCTGACTTATTACCCTGAAATAAGTGAAATTTCTGCAATTTTGCCCCAAAATAAGGGAAATTTCTGCAATTTTGCCCCAATGTAAAAGAAATTTCTGCAATTTTGCCCCAAAATAAGGGGAATTTCTGACTGTTTGCTCTCGAAAAAAGGAGATTTTCTGTCATTTTACCCCAAAATAAGGAGAATTTCTGCTTTTTTGCCTGAAAATTATGAGAATTTCTGCAATTTTGCTTTAAAATACGGTTAATTTCTGCCTTTTAGCCCCAAAATAAAGTGAATTTCTGCATTTTCCCCCAATATTTGGGGAATTTCTGCATTTTACCTCAAAATAAGAACAATTTCTGACTTTTGCCGCAAAATATGGGGAATTTCTGCCTTTTTGTTTCAAAATAAGGAAAATTTCTTCAATTTTGTACCATAATAAAAGAAATTTCTGCTTTTTGCCCCAAAATAAGGGGAGTTTCTGAATTTTTGCCCTGAAATAAATGAAATTTCTGCAATTTCCCCCAAAATAAGGGAAATTTTTGCTTTTTTGCCCCAAAATAAAGAGAATTTCTTCCTTTTGCCCCAAAATATGGCGAATTTCTGCATTTTTGCCCGAAAATAAGAAGAATGCATACCTTTTTGCCATAAAAAAGGTAAATTTTTTCATTTTTGCTCCAAAATAAGGGGAATTTCTGCTTTTTTGCCTCTAAAGAAGTGGAATTTCTTTCTTTTTCTTCCAAAACAAAAGGAATTTTTGTCTTTTTTGCCCCAAAATAAGGAAAATTTCTTACTTATTACCCTGAAATAAGTGAAATTTCTGAAATTTTGCCCCAATATAAAGGAAATTTCTGCCATTTTGCCCCCAAATAAGGGGAATTTCAGACTTTTTACCTCAAAGTAATGGGAATTTCTAAATTTTGGCACAAAATATTAGGAATTTCTGCCTTTTTGCCCCAAAATAAGTGAAATTTCTCCAATTTTGCCCCAAAATAAGGAAAATTTCTGCAATTTTGCCCCAAAATAAGTGGAATTTCTGCCTTTTGCCACAAAATTAGGGGAATTTCTACAATTTTGCTCCAAAATACGGGGAATTTCTGCCTTTTTGCTTGAAAATAATGGGAATGCATACCTTTTTGCCATAAAAATGGAAATTTCTTCACTTTTGCTCCAAAATAAGGGGAATTTCTGCCTTTTTGCCTCTAAATAAGTGGAATTTCTGTCTTTCCCCCCAAAACAAAGAGAATTTCTGTCTTTTTTGCATCAAAATAAGGAGAATTTCTGACTTATTACCCTGAAATAAGTGAAATTTCTGCAATTTTGCCCCAAAATAAGGGAAATTTCTGCAATTTTGCCCAAATGTAAAAGAAATTTATGCAATTTTGCCCCAAAATAAGGGGAATTTCTGACTGTTTGCTCTCGAAAAAAGGAGATTTTCTGTCATTTTACCCCAAAATAAGGAGAATTTCTGCTTTTTTGCCTGAAAATTATGAGAATTTCTGCAATTTTGCTTTAAAATACGGTTAATTTCTGCCTTTTAGCCCCAAAATAAAGGGAATTTCTGCATTTTCCCCCAATATTTGGGGAATTTCTGCATTTTACCTCTAAATAAGAGGAATTTCTGCATTTTACCTCAAAATAAGAACAATTTCTGACTTTTGCCGCAAAATATGGGGAATTTCTGCCTTTTTGTTTCAAAATAAGGAAAATTTCTTCAATTTTGTACCATAATAAAAGAAATTTCTGCTTTTTGCCCCAAAATAAGGGGAGTTTCTGAATTTTTGCCCTGAAATAAATGAAATTTCTGCAATTTCCCCCAAAATAAGGGAAATTTTTGCTTTTTTGCCCCAAAATAAAGAGAATTTCTTCCTTTTGCCCCAAAATATGGCGAATTTCTGCATTTTTGCCCGAAAATAAGAAGAATGCATACCTTTTTGCCATAAAAAAGGTAAATTTTTTCATTTTTGCTCCAAAATAAGGGGAATTTCTGCTTTTTTGCCTCTAAAGAAGTGGAATTTCTTTCTTTTTCTTCCAAAACAAAAGGAATTTTTGTCTTTTTTGCCCCAAAATAAGGAAAATTTCTTACTTATTACCCTGAAATAAGTGAAATTTCTGAAATTTTGCCCCAATATAAAGGAAATTTCTGCCATTTTGCCCCCAAATAAGGGGAATTTCAGACTTTTTACCTCAAAGTAATGGGAATTTCTAAATTTTGGCACAAAATATTAGGAATTTCTGCCTTTTTGCCCCAAAATAAGTGAAATTTCTCCAATTTTGCCCCAAAATAAGGAAAATTTCTGCAATTTTGCCCCAAAATAAGTGGAATTTCTGCCTTTTGCCCCAAAATTTGGGGAATTTCTGCCTTTTTGCCCGAAAATAAAAAGAATGCATACCTTTTTGCCATAAAAAAGGGAAATTTCTTCATTTTTGCTTAAAATAAGGGGAACTTTTGCCTTTTTGCCTCTAAATAAGTGGAATTTCTGTTTTTCCCCCAAAACAAAGGGAATTTCTGTCTTTTTTGCCTCAAAATAAGAAAAATTTCTGACTTATTACCCTGAAATAAGTGAAATTTCTGCAAATTTGCCCCAAAATAAGGGAAATTTTTGCCTTTTGCCCTAAAATTTGGGGAATTTGAGAATTTTACCTCAAAATAAGGGATATTTCTGATTTTTGCACCAAAATATGGAGAATTTCTGCCTTTTTGGCCCATAATAAAGAGAATTTCTGCATTTTTGCACCAATATTAGGGGAATTTCTGCAATTTTGCTCCAAAATACGGGTCATTTGCCTTTTTGCCCGAAATTAATTGGAATTTCTGGCTTTTTGTCCCGAAATAAGTGAAATTTCTTCAATTTTCGCAAAAAATTAGGGATTTCATCTTTTTGCCCCAAAATAAGGGGAATTTCTGCCATTTTGCCCTGAAATATTTGAAATTTCTGCAATTTTACCCCAAAATAAGGGGAATTTCTGCCTTTTTGCCCCAAAATAAGGAGAATTTCAACATTATTACCTCAAAATAAAGGAAATTTCTGCCTTTTTTCCACAAAATATACGGAATTTCTTCCTTTTTGCCCCAAAATAAGAAAAATTTCTGCAATTTTGCCCCAAAATAAGAGGAATTTCTCACTTTTTGCCCAAAATAAAGGAAATTTCAGACTTTTTACCTGAAAATAAGAGAAATTTCTGCAATTTTGCCCCAAATATAAGAAATTTCTGCAATTTTGTTCCAAAATAAGGTAAATTACTGCAATTTTGCCCCAAAATAAAGAAAATGTCTGGAATTTTGCCCCAAAATAAGGGGAATTTCTGATTTTTGCCCCAAAATAAAGGGAATTTCTGCCTTTTGCCCAAAAATTAGGGGAATTTCTGCAATTTTGCTCCAAAATATGGGGAATTTCTGCCTTTTTGCCCGAAAATAAAGGGAATGTTTACCTTTTTGCCATAAAAAAGGGAAATTTCTTCATTTTTGCCCCAAAATATGGGGATTTTTTGCTATTTTGATTTAAAATAAGTGCAATTTCTGCCTTTTCCCTAAAAATAAACAAAATTTCTGTCTTTTTGCACCAAAAAAGGGAATTTCTGAATTTGCCCGAAAATAAGGGGAATTTCACCCTTTTTACCTCAAAATAAGGGGAATTTCTTCCTTTTTGCCCCAAAATATGGGAAATTTCTGCCTTTTTGCCCCAAAATAAGAAAATTTCTGCCTATTTTCTGAAATAAATGAAATTTCTGCAATTTTGCCTCAAAATAAGGGAAATTTCTGCAATTTTGCCCAAATGTAAAGGAAATTTCTGCAATTTTACCCCAAAATAAGGGAAATTTCTGACTTTATGCTCCCGAAAAAAGGAAATTTTCTGTCTTTTTGCCCTAAAATAAGAATTTTTGCCTTTTTGCCCGAAAATTATGAGAAATTCTGCAATTTTGCTTCAAAATACGGTTAATTTCTTCATTTTAGCCCCAAAATAAAGAGAATTTCTACATTTTTCCCCAATATTTGGGGAATTTCTGCATTTTACCTCTAAATAAGGGGAATTTCTGCATTTTACCTCAAAATAAGAAGAATTTCTGCCTTTTGCCCCAAAATATGGGGAATTTCTGCCTTTTTGTTCCGAAATAAGGAAAATTTCTTCAATTTTGTACCATAATAAAAGAAATTTCTGCTTTTTGCCCCAAAATAAGGGAAATTTCTGACTTTTTGCCTTGAAATAAATGAAATTTCTGCAATTTTGCCCAAAAATAAATTAAATTTGTGCCTTTTGCCCCAAAATAATGGGAATTTCTGCCTTTTGTCCCAAAATATGGGGAATTTCTGCCTGTTTCCCCGAAAATAAGAAGAATGCATACCTTTTTGCCATAAAAAAGGGAAATTTCTTCATTTTTGCTCCAAAATAAGCGAAATTTCTGCTCCTTTGCCTCTAAATTAGTGGAATTTCTGTCTTTTTCCCCCAAAACAAAGGGAATTTCTGTCTTTTTTGCCCCAAAATAAGGAAAATTTCTGACTTATTACCTTGAAATAAGTGAAATTTCTGCAATTTTGCCCCAATATAAGGGAAATTTCTACCTTTTTGCCCACAAATAAGGGGAATTTCAGCCTTTTTACCTCAAAATATAAGAAATTTATAAAATTTGGCACAAAATATTAGGAATTTCTGCCTTTTTGCACCAAAATAAAGAAAATTTCTGCCTCTTTTCACTGAAATAAGTGAAATTTCTGCAATTTTGCCCCAAAATAAGTGAAATTTCTGCAATTTTGCCCCAAAATAAAGGAAATTTCTGGAACTTTGCCCCAAGATAAGTGGAATTTCTGTATTTTGCCCCAAAATATGGAGAATTTCTGCATTTGCCCCACGATTAATGAAATTTCTGCAATTTTGCCGTAAAATAAGGGAAATTTCTGCAATTTTTCCCCATAATAAGGGAAATTTCTTCCATTTTGCCCCCAAATAAGGGGAATTTCTGTTTTTTTGCCCCACAATTAAGGAAATTTCTGCAATTTTGCCCCAAAATAAGGAGAATTTTTGATTTTGCCCCCAAATTTGCGGAATTTCTGCGATTTTGCTCCAAAATAGGGGGAATTTCTGTTTTTTTGCCCGAAAATAATGGGAATGCATACCTGTTTGCCATAAAAAGGGAAATTTCTTCATTTTTGCTCCAAAATAAGGGGAATTTCTGCCTTTATGCCTCTAAATAAGTGGAATTTCTGTCTTTTTCCCCCAAAACATAGGGAATTTCTGTCTTTTTTGCATCAAAATAAGGAGAATTTCTGACTTATTACCCTGAAATAAGTGAAATTTCTGCAATTTTGCCCCAAAATAAGGTAAATTTCTGCAATTTTGCCCCAAAATAAAAAATGTTTCTGGAATTTTGCCCCAAAATAAGGGGAATTTGTGATTTTTACCCCAAAATAAAGGGAATTTCTGCCTTTTGCCCCAAAATTAGGGGAATTTCTGCAATTTTGCTCCAAAATATAGGGAATTTCTGCCTTTTTGCCCGAAAATAAAGGGAATGTTTACCTTTTTGCCATAAAAAAGGGAAATTTCCTCATTTTTGCCCCAAAAAATGGGGATTTTCCGCCTTTTTGATTCAAAATAAGTTCAAGTTCTGCCTTTTCCCTAAAAATAAACAAAATTTCTGTCTTTTTGCACCAAAATAAGGGAAATTTCTGACTTTTTGCCCGAAAATAAGGGGAATTTCAGCCTTTTTACCTCAAAATAAAGGGAATTTCTTCCTTTTTGCCCCAAAATATGGGGAATTTCTGTTTTTTTGCTCCAAAATAAGAAAATTTCTGCCTTTTTTCTGAAATAAGTGAAATTTCTGCAATTATGCCTAAAAATAAGGGAAATTTATGCAATTTTGCCCCAAAATAAGGGAAATTTCTGACTTTATGCTCCCGAAAAAAGGAGATTTTCTGTCTTTTTGCCCAAAATAAGAATTTTTGCATTTTTGCCCGAAAATTATGAGAATTTCTGCAATTTTGCTTCAAAATACGGTTAATTTCTTCCTTTTAGCCCCAAAATAAAGGGAATTTCTTCATTTTTCCCCAATATTTGGGGAATTTCTGCATTTTACCTCCAAATAAGGGAAATTTCTGCATTTTACCTCAAAATAAGAAGAATTTCTGCC
Organism: Micromys minutus; assembly: GCF_963924665.1. Taxonomy (NCBI): domain Eukaryota; kingdom Metazoa; phylum Chordata; class Mammalia; order Rodentia; family Muridae; genus Micromys; species Micromys minutus. The sequence continues at coordinate 139,210 of NW_027667765.1, forward strand.
TTTTGCCCCAAATTTGGGGAATTTCTGCCTTTTGTTCCGAAATAAGGAAAATTTCATCAATTTTGTACCATAATAAAAGAAATTTCTGCTTTTTGCCCCAAAATAAGGGAAATTTCTGACTTTTCGCCTTGAAATAAATGAAATTTCTGCAATTTTGCCCAAAAATAAGTTAAATTTGTGCCTTTTGCCCCAAAACAATGGGAATTTTGCCTTTTGCCCCAAAATATGGGGAATTTCTGCCTGTTTACCCGAAAATAAGAAGAATGCATACCTTTTTGCCATAAAAAAGGGAAATTTCTTCATTTTTGCTCAAAAAAAAGCGAAATTTCTGCTTCTTTGCCTCTAAATAAGTGGAATTTCTGTCTTTTTCCCACAAAACAAAGAGAATTTCTGTCTTTATTGCCCCAAAATAAGGAAAATTTCTGACTTATTACCTTGAAATAAGAGAAATTTCTGCAATTTTGCCCCAATATAAGGGAAATTTCTACCTTTTTGCTCCCAAATAAGGGGAAATTCAGCCTTTTTACCTCAAAATATAAGGAATTTCTAAATTTTGGCACAAAATATTAGGAATTTCTGCCTTTTTGCCCCAAAATAAGGAAAATATCTGCCTTTTTTCTTTGAAATAAGTGAAATTTCTGCAATTTTGCCCCAAAATAAGTGAAATTTCTGCAATTTTGCCCCAAAATAAGGGAAATTTCTAGAATTTTGCCCCAAAATAAGTGGAATTTCTGAATTTTGCCCCAAAAAATGGAGAATTTCTGCTTTTTTGCACCACAATTAGTGAAATTTCTGCAATTTTGCCCTAAAATAAGGGAAATTTCTGCAATTTTTACCCATAATAAGGGAAATTTCTGCCATTTTGCCCCCAAATAAGGGGAATTTCTGTTTTTTTGCCCCACAATTAGGGAAATTTCTGCAATTTTGCGCCAAAATAAGGGGAATTTCTGCTTTTTGCCCCAAAATTAGGGGAATTTCTGCAATTTTGCTCCAAAATACTGGGAATTTCTGCCTTTTTGCCCGAAAATAATGGGAATGCATACCTTTTTGCCATAAAAAGGGAAATTTCTTCATTTTTGCTCCAAAATAAGGGGAATTTCTGCAATTTTGCCTCTAAATAAGTGGAATTTCTGTCTTTTTCCCCCAAACAAGGGAATTTCTGTCTTTTTTGCATCAAAATAAGGAGAATTTCTGACTTATTACCCTGAAATAAGTGAAATTTCTGCAATTTTGCCCCAAAATAAGGGAAATTTCTGCAATTTTGCCCAAATGTAAAAAAAATTTCTGCAATTTTGCCCCAAAATAAGGGGAATTTCTGACTGTTTGCTCTCGAAAAAAAGAAGATTTTCTGTCTTTTTGCCCCAAAATAAGGAGAATTTCTGCTTTTTTGCCCGAAAATTATGAGAATTTCTGCAATTTTCTTTTAAAATACGGTTAATTTCTGCCTTTTAGCCCCAAAATAAACGGAATTTCTGCATTTTCCTCCAATATTTGGGGAATTTCTGCATTTTACCTCTAAATAAGAGGAATTTCTGCATTTTACCTCAAAATAAGAAGAATTTCTGCCTTTTGCTCCAAAATATGGGGAATTTCTGCTTTTTGTTCTAAAATAAGGAAAATTTCTTCAATTTTGTACCATAATAAAAGAAATTTCTGCTTTTTGCTCCAAAATAAGGCGAATTTCTGAATTTTTGCCCTGAAATAAATGAAATTTCTGCAATTTTGCACCAAAATAAGGGAAATTTCTGCCTTTTTGCCATGAAATATGTGAAATTTCTGCAATTTTACCCCAAAATAAGGTGAATTTTTGCCTTTTTGCCCCAAAATAATGGGAATTTCTGTCCTTTTGCCCCAAAATAAGAAAAATTTTTGCTTTATTTCTCTGAAATAAGTGAAATTTCTGCAATTTTGCCCTAAAATAAGGGAAATTTTTGCAATTTTTTCCCATAATAAAGGAAATTTTTGCAATTTTGCCCCAAAATAAGGGGAATTTTTTCCTTTTTGCCTCAAAATAAAGGAAATTTCAGCCTTTTTACCTGAAAAAAAGTAAAATTTCTGCAATTTTGCCCCAAATAAGGGAAATTTCTGCAATTTTGCCCCAAAATAACGTAAATTCCTTCAATTTTGCCCCAAAATAAAAGAAATTTCTTGAATTTTGCCCCAAAATAAGGGGAATTTTTGATTTTTGCCCCAAAATAAAGGGAATTTCTGCCTTTTGCCCCAAAATTAGGGGAATTTCTGCAATTTTGCCCTAATGTAAAAGAAATTTCTGCAATTTTGCCCCAAAATAAGGGGAATTTCTGACTGTTTGCTCTCGAAAAAAGGAGATTTTCTGTCTTTTTGCCCCAAAATAAGTAGAATTTCTGCTCTTTTGCCTGAAAATTATGAGAATTCCTGCAATTTTGCTTTAAAATACGGTTAATTTCTGCCTTTTAGCCCCAAAATAAAGGGAATTTTTGCATTTTCCCCCAATATTTGGGGAATTTCTGTATTTTACCTCTAAATAAGGGGAATTTCTGCATTTTACCTCAAAATAAGAAGAATTTATGCCTTTTGCCCCCAAATATGGGGGAATTTCTGCCTTTTTCTTCCAAAATAAGGAAAATTTCTTCAATTTTGTACCATAATAAAAGAAATTTCTGCTTTTTGCCCCAAAATAAGAGGAATTTCTGAATTTTTGCCCTGAAATAAATGAAATTTCTGCAAGTTTGCCCCAAAATGAGGGAAATTTTTGCCTTTTTGCCCCAAAATAAAGGGAATTTCTGTTTTTTGCCCTAAAATATGGGAAATTTCTGCCTTTTTGCCCGAAAATAAGAAGAATGCATACCTTTTTGCCATAAAAAAGGTAAATTTCTTCATTTTTGCTCCTAAATAAGGGGAATTTCTGCTTTTTTGCCTCTAAATATGTGGAATTTCTTTCTTTTTCCCCCAAAACAAAAGGAATTTCTGTCTTTTTTGCCCCAAAATAAGGAAAATTTCTGACTTATTACCCTGAAATAAGTGAAATTTCTGAAATTTTGCCCCAATATAAGGGAATTTTCTGCCTTTTTGTCCCCAAATAAGGGGAATTTCAGACTTTTTACCTCAAAATAATGGGAATTTCTAAATTTTGGCACAAAATATTTGGAATTTCTGCATTTTTGCCACAAAATAAGGATAATTTCTGCCTTTTTTCCTTGAAATAAGTGAAATTTCTGCAATTTTGCCCAAAAATAAGTGAAATTTCTCCAATTTTGCCCCAAAATAAGGGAAATTTCTGCAATTTTGCCCCAAAATAAGTGGAATTTATGCCTTTTGCCCCAAAATTTGGGGAATTTCTGCCTTTTACCCCGAAAATAAAAAGAATGCATACCTTTTTGCCATAAAAAAGGGAAATTTCTTCATTTTTGCTCCAAAATAAGGGGAACTTTTGCCTTTTTGCCTCTAAATAAGTGGAATTTCTGTTTTTCCCCCAAAACAAAGAAAATTTCTGTATTTTTTGCCTCAAAATAAGGAAAATTTCTGACTTATTACCCTGAAATAAGTGAAATTTCGGCAAATTTGCCCCAAATTAAGGGAAATTTTTTTCTATTGCCCTAAAATTTGGGGAATTTGAGAATTTTACCTCAAAATAAGGGAAATTTCTGATTTTTGCACCAAAATATGGAGAATTTCTGCATTTTTGCCCCATAATAAAGGGAATTTCTGCATTTTTGCACCAATATTATGGGAATTTCTGCAATTTTGCTCCAAAATACGGGTCATTTCTGCCTTTTTGCCCGAAATTAATTGGAATTTCTGGCTTTTTGTCCCGAAATAAGTGAAATTTCTTCAATTTTCGCCAAAAATTAGGGATTTCATATTTTTGCCCCAAAATAAGGGGAATTTCCCTCATTAGGCCCTGAAATATTTAAAATTTCTGCAATTTTACCCCAAAATAAGGTGAATTTCTGCCTTTTTGCCCCAAAATAATGGGAATTTCTGCCTTTTTGCCCCAAAATAAGAAAAATTTTTGCTTTATTTCTCTGAAATAAGTGAAATTTCTGCAATTTTGCATTAAAATAAGGGAAATTTCTGCAATTTTTTCCCATAATAAAGGAAATTTCTGCAATTTTGCCCCAAAATAAGGGGAATTTCCCCCTTTTTGCCCCAAAATAAAGGAAATTTCAGCCTTTTTACCTGAAAATAAGTGAAATTTCTGCAATTTTTCCCCAAATAAGGGAAATTTCTGCAATTTTGCCCCAAAATAAGGTAACTTCCTGCAATTTTGCCCCAAAATAAAGAAAATTTCTTGAATTTTGCCCCAAAATAAGGGGAATTTCTGATTTTTGCCCCAAAATAAAGGGAATTTCTGCCTTTTGCCCCAAAATTAGGGGAATTTCTTCAATTTTGCTCCAAAACATGGGGAATTTCTGCCTTTTTGCCCGAAAATAATGGGAATGCAAACCCTTTTGCCATAAAAATGGAAATTTCTTCATTTTTGCTCCAAAATAAGGGGAATTTCTGAGTTATTACCCTGATTAAGTGAAATTTCTGCAATTTTGCCGTGAAATAAGGGAAATTTCTGCAATTTTTTCCCATAATAAAGGAAATTTCTGCAATTTTGCCCCAAAATAAGGGGAATTTCTCCATTTGTGCCCCAAAATAAAGGAAATTTCAGCCTTTTTACCTGAATATAAGTGAAATTTCTGCAATTTTGCCCCAAATAAGGGAAATTTCTGCAATTTTGCCCTAAAATAAGGTAAATTCCTGCAATTTTGCCCCAAAATAAAGGAAATTTCTTGAATTTTGCCCCAAAATAAGGGGAATTTCTGATTTTTCCCCAAAATAAAGAAAATTTCTGCCTTTTGCCCCAAAATTAGGGGAATTTCTGCAATTTTGCTCCAAAATACGGGGAATTTCTGCCTTTTTGCCCGAAAATAATGGGAATTCATACCTTTTTGCCATAAAAAGGGAAATTTCTTCATTTTTGCTTCAAAATAAAGGGAATTTCTGCCTTTTTGCCTCTAAATAAGTGGAATTTCTGTCTTTTTCCCACAAAACAAAGGGAATTTCTGTCATTTTTGCATAAAAATAAGGAGAAATTCTGACTTATTACCCTGAAATAAGTGAAATTTCTGCTATTTTGCCCTAAAATAAGGTAAATTCCTGCAATTTTGCCCCAAAATAAAGAAAATTTCTTGAATTTTGCCCCAAAATAAAGGGAATTTCTGATTTTTGCCCCAAAATAAAGGGAATTTTTGCTTTTTGCCCAAAAATTAGGGGAATTTCTGCAATTTTGCTCCAAAATACGAGGAATTTCTGCCTTTTTGCCCGAAAATAATGGGAATTCACACCTTTTTGCCATAAAAAGGGAAATTTCTTCATTTTTGCTCCAAAATAAGGGGAATTTCTGCCTTTTTGCCTCTAAATAAGTGGAATTTCTGTCTTTTTCCCACAAAACAAAGGAAATTTCTGTCTTTTTTGCATCAAAATAAGGAGAATTTCTGACTTATTACCCTGAAATAAGTGAAATTTATGCAATTTTGCCCGAAAATAAGGGGAATTTCTGATTGTTTGCTCTCAAAAAAAGAAGATTTTCTGTCTTTTTGCCCCAAAATAAGTAGAATTTCTGCTTTTTTGCCCGAAAATTATGAGAATTTCTGCAATTTTGCTTTAAAATACGGTTAATTTCTGCCTTTTAGCCCCAAAATAAAGGGAATTTCTGCATTTTCCCCCAATATTTGGGGAATTTCTGCATTTTACCTCTAAATAAGGGGAATTTCTGCATTTTACCTCAAAATAAGAAGAATTTATGCCTTTTGCCCCAAAATATGGGGGAATTTCTGCCTTTTTTTTCCAAAATTACGAAAATTTCTTCAATTTTGTACCATAATAAAAGAAATTTCTGCTTTTTGCCCCAAAATAAAGGAAATTTCTGAATTTTTGCCCTGAAATAAAGAAATTTCTGCAATTTTGCCCTAAAATAAGGGAAATTTTTGCCTTTTTGCCCCAAAATAAAGAGAATTTCTGCCTTTTGCCACAAAATATGGGGAATTTCTGCCTTTTTGCCCCAAAATAAGAAGAATGCATACCTTTTTGCCATAAAAAAGGTAAATTTCTTCATTTTTGCTCCAAAATAAGGGGAATTTCTGCTTTTTTGCCTCTAAATAAGTGGAATTTCTTTATTTTTCCCCCAAAACAAAAGGAATTTCTGTCTTTTTTGCCCCAAAATGAGAAAAATTTCTGACTTATTACCCTGAAATAAGTGAAATATCTGAAATTTTGCCCCAATATAAGCGAAATCTCTGCCTTTTTCCCACAAATAAGGGGAATTTCAGACTTTTTACCTCAAAATAATGGGAATTTCTAAATTTTGGCACAAAATATTAGGAATTTCTGCATTTTTGCCCCAAAATAAGGAAATTTTCTGCCTTTTTTCTTTGAAATAAGTGAAATTTCTGCAATTTTGCCCCAAAATAAGTGAAATTTCTGCAATTTTGCCCCAAAATAAGGGAAATTTCTGCAATTTTGGACCAAAATAAGTGGAATTTCTGCCTTATGCCCCAAAATTTGAAGAATTTCTGCCTTTTTGCCCGAAAATAAAAAAAAAATGCATACCTTTTTGCCATAAAAAAGGGAAATTTCTTCATTTTTGCTCCAAAATAAGGGAAATTTCTGCCTTTTTGCCTCTAAATAAGTGGAATTTCTGTCTTTTTCCCACAAAACAAAGGGAATTTTTGTCTTTTTTGCATCAAAATAAGGAGAATTTCTGACTTATTATCCTGAAATAAGTGAAATTTCTGCAATTTTGCCCCAAAATAAGGGAAATTTCTGCAATTTTGCCCTAATGTAAAAGAAATTTGTGCAATTTTGCCCCAAAATAAAGGGAATTTTTCACTGTTTGCTCTCGAAAAAAGGAGATTTTCTGTCTTTTTGCCCCAAAATAAGTAGAATTTCTGCTTTTTTGCCCGAAAATTATGAGAATTTCTGCAATTTTGCTTTAAAATACGGTTAATTTCTGCCTTTTAGCCCCAAAATAAAGGGAATTTCTGCATTTTACCCCAATATTTGGGGAATTTCTGTATTTTACCTTTAAATAAGGGGAATTTCTGCATTTTACCTCAAAATAAAAAGAATTTATGCCTTTTGCCCCAAAATATGGGGGAATTTCTGCCTTTTTCTTCCAAAATAAGGAAAATTTCTTCAATTTTGTACCATAATAAAAGAAATTTCTGCTTTTTGTCCCAAAATAAGGGGAATTTCTGAAATTTTGCCCTGAAATAAATGAAATTTCTGCAAGTTTGCCCCAAAATGAGGGAAATTTTTGCCTTTTTGCCCCGAAATAAAGGGAATTTCTGTTTTTTGCCCTAAAATATGGGAAATTTCTGCCTTTTTGCCCGAAAATAAGAAGAATGCATACCTTTTAGCCATAAAAAAGGTAAATTTCTTCATTTTTGCTCCTAAATAAGGGGAATTTCTGCTTTTTTGACTCTAAATATGTGGAATTTCTTTCCTTTTCCCCCAAAACAAAAGGAATTTCTGTCTTTTTTGCCCCAAAATAAAAAAATTTCTGACTTATTACCCTGAAATAAGTGAAATTTCTGAAATTTTGCCCCAATATAAGGGAATTTTCTGCCTTTTTGCCCCCATATAAGGGGAATTTCAGACTTTGTACCTCAAAATAATGGGAATTTCTAAATTTTGGCACAAAATATTAGGAATTTCTGCATTTTTGCCCCAAAATAAGGATAATTTCTGCCTTTTTTTTTGAAATAAGTGAAATTTCTGCAATTTTGCCCCAAAATAAGTGAAATTTCTGTAATTTTGCCCCAAAATAAGGGAAATTTCTGCACTTTTGCCCCAAAATAAGTGGAATTTCTGCCTTTTGCCCCAAAATTTGGGGAATTTCTGACTTTTTGCCCGAAAATAAAAAGAATGCATACCTTTTGGCCATAAAAAAGGGAAATTTCTTCATTCTTGCTCCAAAATAAGGGGAACTTTTGCCTTTTTGCCTCTAAATAAGTGGAATTTCTGTTTTTCCCTCAAAACAAAGGGAATTTCTGTCTTTTTTGCCTCAAAAAAAGGAGAATTTCTGACTTATTATGCTGAAATAAGTGAAATTTCTGCAAATTTGCCCCAAAATATTGGAAATTTTTGCCTTTTGCCCTATATTTGGGGAATTTGAGAATTTTACCTCAAAATAAGGGAAATTTCTGATTTTTGCACCAAAATATGGAGAATTTCTGCCTTTTGGCCCATAATAAAGGGAATTTCTGCATTTTTGCACCAATATTAGGGGAATTTCTGCAATTTTGCTCCAAAATACGGGTCATTTCTGCCTTTTTGCCTGAAATTAATTGGAATTTCTGGCTTTTTGTCCCGAAATAAGTGATATTTCTTCAATTTTCACCAAAAATTAGGATTTCATCTTTTTGCCCCAAAATAATGGGAATTTCTGCCATTTTGCCCTGAAATATTTGAAATTTCTGCAATTTTACCCCCAAATAAGGGGAATTTCTGCCTTTGTGCCCCAAAATAAGAAGAATTTCAACCTTATTACCTCAAAATAAAGAAAATTTCTGCCCTTTTGCCACAAAATATATGGAATTTCTGCCTTTTTGCCCCAAAATAAGGAAAATTTCTGCAATTTTGCCCCAAAATTAGAGGAATTTCTCCCTTTTTGCCCAAAATAAAGGAAATTTCAGACTTTTTACCTGAAAATAAAAGAAATTTCTGCAATTTTTCCCCAAATAAGAGAAATTTCTGCAATTTTGTTCCAAAAAATGTAAATTCCTGCAATTTTTCCCCAAAATAAAGAAAATTTCTGGAATTTTGCCCCAAAATAAGAAGAATTTATGATTTTTGCCCCAAAATAAAGGGAATTTCTTCCTTTTGCCCCAAAATTAGGGGAATTTCTGCAATTTTGCTCCAAAATATGGGGAATTTCTGCCTTTTTGCCCGAAAATAAAGGGAATGTCTTCCTTTTTGCCATAAGAAAGGGAAATTTCTTCATTTTTGCCCCAAAATATGGGGATTTTCCGCCTTTTTGACTCAAAATAAGTGCAATTTCTGCCTTTTCCCTAAAAATAAACAAAATTTCTGTCTTTTTGCACCAAAATAAGGGGAATTTCTGACTTTTTGCCCGAAAATAAGGTTAATTTCAGAATTTTTACCTCAAAATAAGGGGAATTTCTTCCTTTTTGCCCCAAAATATGGGGAATTTCTGCCTTTTTGCCCCAAAATAAGAAAAATTTCGGCAATTTTGTACCAAAATAAAAGAAATTTCTGCAATTTTGCCCCAATGTAAAGGAAATTTCTGCAATTTTGCCCCAAAATAAGGGGAATTTCAGACTGTTTGCTCTCGAAAAAAGGAGATTTTCTGTCTTTTTGCCCAAATTAAGTAGAATTTCTGATTTTTGCCCGAAAATTATAAGAATTTCTGCAATTTTGCTTTAAAATACGGTTAATTTCTGCCTTTTAGCCCCAAAATAAAGGGAATTTCTGCATTTTCCCCCAATATTTGGGGAATTTCTGCATTTTACCTCCAAATAAGGGGAATTTCTGCATTTTACCTCAAAATAAGAAGAATTTCTGCCTTTTGCACCAAAATATGGGAATTTCTGCCTTTTTGTTCCAAAATAAGGAAAATTTCTTCAATTTTGTACCATAATAAAAGAAATTTCTGCTTTTTGCCCCAAAATAAGGGGAATTTCTGAATTTTTGCCCTGAAATAAATGAAATTTCTGCAATTTTGCCCCAAAATAAGGGAAATTTTTGCCTTTTTGCCCAAAAATAAAGGAAATTTCTTCCTTTTGCCCCAAAATATGGGGAATTTCTGCCTTTTTGCCCGAAAATAAGAAGAATGCATACCTTTTTGCCATAAAAAAGGGAAATTTCTTCATTTTTGCTCCAAAATAAGCGAAATTTCTGCTTCTTTGCCTCTAAATAAGTGGAATTTCTGTCTTTTTCCCCCAAAACAAAGGGAATTTCTGTCTTTTTTGCCCCAAAATAAGAAAAATTTCTGACTTATTACCTTGAAATAAGTGAAATTTCTGCAATTTTGCCCCAATATAAGGGAAATTTCTACCTTTTTGCCCCCAAATAAGGGGAATTTCAGCCTTTTTACCTCAAAATATAAGGAATTTCTGAATTTTGGCACAAAATATTAGGAATTTCTGCGTTTATGTCCCAAAATAAGGAAAATCTGCCTTTTTTCCATGAAATAAGTGAAATTTCTGCAATTTTGCCCCAAAATAAGTGAAATTTCTGCAATTTTGTCCCAAAATAAGGGAAATTTCTAGAATTTTGCCCCAAAATAAGTGGAATTTCTGAGTTTTGCCCCAAAATATTGAGAATTTCTGCCTTTTTGCCCCACAATTAGTGAAATTTCTGCAATTTTGCCCTAAAAAAAGGGAAATTTCTGCAATTTTCTCCATAAAAAGGGAAATTTCTGCTATTTTGCCTTCAAATAAAGGGAATTTCTGTTTTTTTTCCACACAATTAGGGAAATTTCTGCAATTTTGCCCCAAAATAAGGGAAATTTCTGCTTTTTGCCCCAAAATAATGGGAATTTCTGCCTTTTTGTTCGAAAATAAGAAGAATGCATACCTTTTTGCCATAAAAAAGGAAAATTTCTTCATTTTTTCTCCAAAATAAGGGGAACTTTTGCCTTTTTGCCTCTAAATAATTGGAATTTCTGTCTTTTTCCCCTAAAACAAAGGGAATTTCTGTCTTTTTTGCCCCAAAATAAGGAAAATTTCTTACTTATTACCATCAAATAAGTAAAATTTCTGCAAATTTGCCCCAAAATAAGGGAAATTTTTGCCTTTTGGCTCAAAATATGGGGAATTTCAGCATTTTACCTCAAAATAAGGGAAATTTCTGATTTTTGCACCAAAATATGGAAAATTTCTGCCTTTTTCCCCCAAAATAAAGGGAATTTCAGCATTTTTGCACCAATATTAGGGGAATTTTTACAATTTTGCTCCTAAATACGGATCATTTCTTCCTTTTTGCCCGAAATTAATTGGAATTTCTGCCTTTTTCTCCCGAAATAAGTGAAATTTCTTCAATTTATCCAAAAATTAGGGATTTCATCTTTTTGCCCCAAAATAAGGGGAATTTCTGCCTTTTTGCCCGAAAATAAGGGGAATGCATACCTTTTTGCCATAAAAAAGGGAAATTTCTTCATTTTTGCTCCAAAATAACGAAATTTCTTCTTTTTTGCCTCTAAATAAGTGGAATTTCTATCTTTTTTTCCCAAAACAAAGAGAATTTCTCTCTTTTTGCCCCAAAATAAAGAATATTTCGGCATTTTTTTTCTGAAATAAGTGAAATTTCTGCAATTTTGCCCCAACATAAAGGAAATTTCTGCCTTTTTGCTTCTAAAGAAGGGGAATTCCAGCCTTTTTACCTCAAAATATGGGGAATTTCTGCATTTTTGCAACAAAATATTAGGAATTTCTGCCTTTTTGCCCCAAAATAAGGAAAATTTCTGCCTTTTTTCCCTGAAATAATTGAAATTTCTGCAATTTTTCCCCAAAATAAGTGAAATTTCTGCATTTTTGCCCCCAAATAAAGGGGAATTTCAGCCTTTTTGCCCCCAAATAAGGGGAATTTCAACCTTATTACCTCTAAATAAAAGAAATTTCTCCCTTTTTGCAACAAAATATACGGAATTTCTGCATTTTTGCCCCAAAATAAGGAGAATTACTGCAATTTTGCCCCAAATAAGAGAAATTTCTCCCTTTTTGCCCCAAAATATACTAATTATCATCCTTTTCACCTTAAAATAAGTGAAATTTCTGCAATTTTGCCCCAAATAAGGGAAATTTCTGAAATTTTGCCCCAAAATAAGGTAAATTTCTGCAATTTTTCCCCAAAATAAGTGAAATTTCTGCCTTTTTGCCCCCAAATAAGGAGAATTTCAGCTTTTTGCCTCAAAATAAGGGGAATTTCTGCATTTTTGCCACAAAATATACGGAATTTCTGCCTTTTTGCCCCAAAATAAGGAAAATTTCTGCATTTTTCCCTGAAATAAGTGAAATTTATGCAATTTTGCCCCAAAATAAGTGAAATTTCTGAGTTTTGCCCCAAAATAAGGAGAATTTCTGTCTTTTTGCCCCAACATATAGGGAATTTCTGCATTTTTGCCCCACAATTAGGGGAATTTCTGCAATTTTGCTCCAAAATACGGGGAATTTCTGCCTTTTTGCCTGAAAATAAGGGGAATGCATATTTTTTTGCCATATAAAATGGAAATTTCTTCATTTTTGCTCCAAAATAAGGAGAATTTCTGCCTTTTTGCCTCTAAATAAGTGGAATTTCTGTCTTTTTCCTTAAAATCAAAAGGAATTTCTGTCTTTTTTGCCCCAAAATAAGGGGAATTTATGACTTATTACCCTGAAATAAGTAAAATTTCTGCAATTTTGTCCCAAAATAAGGGAAATTTCTGCCTTTTTGCCCCCAAATAAGGGTAATTTCAGCCTTTTTACCTCAAAATAAGGGGAATTTCTGCATTTTTGCCACAAAATTTATGGAATTTCTGCCTTTTTGCCCCATCATAAGGAAAATTTCTGCAATTTTGCCCAAAATAAGGGGAATTTCTCTATTTTTGCCCCCAAAAAGGCAATTTCAGCCTTTTTTCCTGAATATAAGGTAAATTACTGCAATTTTGCCCAAAAAAAGGTAAATTTCTGCAATTTTGCCCCAAAATAAAGGAAATTCCTGGAATTTTTCCCCAAAATAAGGGGAATTTCTGATTTTTACCCCAAAATAAAGGGAATTTCTGCCTTTTGTCCCAAAATAAGGGGAATTTCTGCAATTTTGCTCCAAAATACGGGGAATTTCTTCTTTTTGCCTGAAAATAAAGAAAATGCATACGTTTTTGCCATAAAAAGTGAAATTTCTTCATTTTTGCTCCAAAATAATGGGAATTTCTACCTTTTTGCCTCTAAATAAGTGGAATTTCTGTCTTTTTTTCCCTAAACAAAGAAAAAAACTTCTGTCTTTTTGCCCCAAAATAAAGAAAATTTCTGCCTTTTTTCTCTGAAATAAGTGAAATTTCTGTAATTTTGCCCCAACATAAGGGAAATTTCTGCATTTTTGCCCCCAAATAAGGGGAATTCCAGCCTTTTTACCTCAAAATATGGGGAATTTCTGCATTTTTTCCACAATATATTAGGAATTTCTGCTTTTTGCCCCAAAATAAGGAAAATTTCTGACTTTTTTCCCTGAAATAAATGAAATTTCTGCAATTTTGCCCCCAAATAAGTGAAATTTCTGCCTTTTTGCCCCCAAATAAGGGGAATTTCAGCCTTTTTGCCCCCAAATAAAGGGAATTTCAACCTTATTACCTCTAAATAATGGAAATTTCTGTCTTTTTGCCACAAAATATACAGAATTTCTGCCTTTTTGCCCCAAAATAGGAAAAATTACTGCAATTTTGCCCCAAGTAAGGGGAATTTCTCCCTTTTTGCCCCAAAATAAATTAAATATCAACTTTTTTACTATAAAATAAGTGAAATTTCTGCAATTTTGCCCCAAAAAAGGGAAATTTCTGAAATTTTGCCCCAAAATAAAGAAAATTTCTGGAATTTTGTCCCAAAATATGGGGAATTTCTGATTTTTGCCCCAAAATAAAGGGAATTTCTGCCTTTTGTCCCAAAATTAGGGGAATTTCTGGAATTTTGCTCCCAAATAAGGGGAATTTCTGCCTTTTTGACCAAAAATAAGGGGAATGCTTACATTTTGCCATAAAAAAGTGAAATTTCTTCATTTTTGCTCCAAAATAAGGGGAATTTCTGCCTTTTTGCCTGAAAATAAGGGGAATTTCTTTTTTTCCCTCAAAACAAAGGGAATTTCTGTTTTTTTTTGCCTCAAAATAAGGAAAATTTCTGACTTATTACGCTGAAATAAGTGAAATTTCTGCAAATTTCCCCCAAAATAAAGAAAATTTCTGGAATTTTGCCCCAAAATAAGGGGAATTTCTGATTTTTGCCCCAAAATATAGGGAATTTCTGCCTTTTGTTCCAAAATTAGGGGAATTTCTGCAATTTTGCTCCAAAATATGGGGAATTTCTGCCTTTTTGCCCGAAAATAAAGGGAATGTTTTCCTTTTTGCCATAAAAAAGGGAAATTTCTTCATTTTTGCCCCAAAATATGGGGATTTTCTGCCTTTTTGACTCAAAATAAGTTCAATTTCTCCCTTTTCCCTAAAAATAAACAAAATTTCTGTCTTTTTGCACCAAAATAAGAGGAATTTCTGACTTTTTGCCTGAAAATAAGGGGAATGCATATTTTTTTGCCATATAAAAGGGAAATTTCTTCATTTTTGCTCCAAAATAAGGAGAATTTCTGCCTTTTTGCCTCTAAATAAGTGGAATTTCTGTCTTTTTCCTTAAAAACAAAAGGAATTTCTGTCTTTTTTGCCCCAAAATAAGGGGAATTTCTGACTTATTACCCTGAAATAAGTAAAATTTCTGCAATTTTGTCCCAAAATAAGGGAAATTTCTGCCTTTTTGCCCCCAAATAAGGGGAATTTCAGCCTTTTTACCTCAAAATAAAAGGAATTTCTGCATTTTTGCAACAAAATTTACGGAATTTCTGCCTTTTTGCTCCATCATAAGGAAAATTTCTGCAATTTTGCCCAAAATAAGGGGAATTTACCTATTTTTGCCCCCAAAAAGGCAATTTCAGCCTTTTTTCCTGAATATAAGTGAAATTACTCCAATTTTGCCCAAAATAAGGTAAATTTCTGCAATTTTGCCCCAAAATAAAGGAAATTCCTTGAATTTTTCCCCAAAATAAGGGGAACTTCTGATTTTTACCCCAAAATAAAGGGAATTTCTGCCTTTTGCCCCAAAATTAGGGGAATTTCTGCAATTTTGCTCCAAAATACGGGGAATTTCTTCTTTTTGCCTGAAAATAAGGTGAATGCATACGTTATTGCCAAAAAAAAGTGAAATTTCTTCATTTTTGCTCCAAAATAATGGGAATTTCTTCCTTTTTGCCCCTAAATATGTGGAATTTCTGTCTTTTTTTCACAAAACAAAGAAAACTTCTGTCTTTTTGCCCCAAAATAAAGGAAATTTCTGCCTTTTTTCCCTGAGATAAGTGAAATTTCTGCAATTTTGCCCCAACATAAGGGAAATTTCTGCCTTTTTGCCCCCAAATAAAGGGAATTCCAGCCTTTTTACCTCAAAATATAGGGAATTTCTGCATTTTTTCCACAAAATATTAGGAATTTCTGCTTTTTGCCCCAAAATAAGGAAAATTTCTGAATTTTTTCCCTGAAATAAATGAAATTTCTGCAATTTTGCCCCAAAATAATTGAAATTTCTGCCTTTTTGACCCCAAATAGGGAATTTCAGCCTTTTTGCCCCCAAATAAAGGGAATTTCAATCTTATTACCTCTAAATAAGGGAAATTTCTGCCTTTTTGCCACAAAATATACAGAATTTCTGCCTTTTTGCCCCAAAATAAGAAAAATTACTGCAATTTTGCCCCAAATAAGGGAAATTTCTCCCTTTTTGCCCCAAAATAAATTAAATATCAACTTTTTTACTATAAAATAAGTGAAATTTCTGCAATTTTGCCCCAAATAAGGGAAATTTCTGAAATTTTGCCCTAAAATAAAGAAAATTTCTGGAATTTTGCCCCAAAATATGGGGAATTTCTGATTTTTACACCAAAATAAAGGGAATTTCTGCTTTTTGTCCCAAAATTAGGGGAATTTCTGCAATTTTGCTCCCAAATACAGGGAATTTCTGCCTCTTTAATCGAAAATAAGGGGAATGCTTACATTTTGCCATAAAAAAGTGAAATTTCTTCATTTTTGCTCCAAAATAAGAGGAATTTCTTCCTTTTTGCCTGAAAATAAGGGGAATGCATATTTTTTTGCCATATAAAAGGGAAATTTCTTCATTTTTGCTCCAAAATAAGGGGAACTTTTGCCTTTTTGCCTCTAAATAAGTGGAATTTCTGTTTTTCCCTCAAAACAAAGGGAATTTCTGTCTTTTTTGCCTCAAAATAAGGAAAATTTCTGACTTATTACGCTGAAATAAGTGAAATTTCTGCAAATTTGCCCCAAAATAATGGAAATTTTTGCCTTTTGCCCTAAAATTTGGGGAATTTGAGAATTTTACCTCAAAATAAGGGAAATTTCTGATTTTTGCACCAAAATATGGAGAAATTCTGCCTTTTTGCCCCATAATAAAAGGAATTTCTGCATTTTTGCACCAATATTAGGGGAATTTCTGCAATTTTTCTCCAAAATACGGGTCATTTCTGCCTTTTTGCCCGAAATTAATTGGAATTTTTGGCTTTTTGTCCAGAAATATGTGAAATTTCTTCAATTTTCGCCAAAAATTAGGGATTTCATCTTTTTGCCCCAAAATAAGGGGAATTTCTGCCATTTTGCTCTGAAATATTTGAAATTTCTGCAATTGAACCCCAAAATAAGGTGAATTTCTGCCTTTTTGCCCCAAAATTTGGGGAATTTCAACCTTATTACCTCAAAATAAAGGAAATTTCTCCCTTTTTGCCACAAAATATATGGAATTTCTGCCCTTTTGCCCCAAAATAAGGAAAATTTCTGCAATTTTGCCCCAAAATAAGAGGAATTTCTCCCTTTTTGCGCAAAATAAAGGAAATTTCAGACTTTTTACCTGAAAATAAGAGAAATTTCTGCAATTTTTCCCCAAATAAGAGAAATTTCTGCAATTTTGTTCCAAAAAAAGGTAAATTCCTGCAATTTTGCCCCAAAATAAAGAAAATTTCTGGAATTTTGCCACAAAATAAGGGGAATTTCTGACTTTTGCCCCAGAATATAGAGAATTTCTGCCTTTTGCCACAAAATTAGGGGAATTTCTGCAATTTTGCTTCAAAATATGGGGAATTTCTGCCTTTTTGCCCGAAAATAAAGGGAATGTTTTCCTTTTTGCCATAAAAAAGGGAAATTTCTTCATTTTTGCCCCAAATATGGGGATTTTCCACCTTTTTGACTCAAAATAAATGCAATTTATGCCTTTTCCCTAAAAATAAACAAAATTTCTGTCTTTTTGCACCAAAATAAGGGGAATTTCTGACTTTTTGCCCAAAAATAAGGGGAATTTCAGACTTTTTACCTCAAAATAAGGGGAATTTCTTCATTTTGCCCCAAAATATGGGGGAATTTCTGCCTTTTTGCCCCAAAATAAGAAAAATTTCGGCAATTTTGTACCAAAATAAAAGAAATTTCTGCCTTTTTGCCCCAAAATAAGAAAATTTCTGCCTTTTTTCTGAAATAAGTGAAATTTCTGCAATTTTGCCTCAAAATAAGGGAAATTTCTGCAATTTTGCCCCAATGTAAAGAAAATTTCTGCAATTTTGCCCCAAAATAAGGGGAATTTCTGACTGTTTGCTCTCAAAAAAAGGAGATTTTCTGTCTTTTTGCCCAAATTAAGGAGAATTTCTGCTTTTTTGCCCGAAAATTATGAGAATTTCTGCAATTTTGCTTTAAAATACGGTTAATTTCTGCCTTTTAGCCCCAAAATAAAGGGAATTTCTGCATTTTCCCCCAATATTTGGGGAATTTCTGCATTTTACCTCCAAATAAGGGGAATTTCTGCATTTTACCTCAAAATAAGAAGAATTTCTGCCTTTTGCACCAAAATATGGGAATTTCTGCCTTTTTGTTCCAAAATAAGGAAAATTTCTTCAATTTTGTACCATAATAAAAGAAATTTCTGCTTTTTGCCCCAAAATAGTGGAATTTCTGAATTTTTGCCCCAAAATAAGAAAAATTTCTGCAATTTTGCCCCAAAATAAGAGGAATTTCTCACTTTTTGCCCAAAATAAAGGAAATTTCAGACTTTTTACCTGAAAATAAGAGAAATTTCTGCAATTTTGCCCCAAATATAAGAAATTTCTGCAATTTTGTTCCAAAATAAGGTAAATTACTGCAATTTTGCCCCAAAATAAAGAAAATGTCTGGAATTTTGCCCCAAAATAAGGGGAATTTCTGATTTTTGCCCCAAAATAAAGGGAATTTCTGCCTTTTGCCCAAAAATTAGGGGAATTTCTGCAATTTTGCTCCAAAATATGGGGAATTTCTGCCTTTTTGCCCGAAAATAAAGGGAATGTTTACCTTTTTGCCATAAAAAAGGGAAATTTCTTCATTTTTGCCCCAAAATATGGGGATTTTTTGCTATTTTGATTTAAAATAAGTGCAATTTCTGCCTTTTCCCTAAAAATAAACAAAATTTCTGTCTTTTTGCACCAAAAAAGGGAATTTCTGAATTTGCCCGAAAATAAGGGGAATTTCACCCTTTTTACCTCAAAATAAGGGGAATTTCTTCCTTTTTGCCCCAAAATATGGGAAATTTCTGCCTTTTTGCCCCAAAATAAGAAAATTTCTGCCTATTTTCTGAAATAAATGAAATTTCTGCAATTTTGCCTCAAAATAAGGGAAATTTCTGCAATTTTGCCCAAATGTAAAGGAAATTTCTGCAATTTTACCCCAAAATAAGGGAAATTTCTGACTTTATGCTCCCGAAAAAAGGAAATTTTCTGTCTTTTTGCCCTAAAATAAGAATTTTTGCCTTTTTGCCCGAAAATTATGAGAAATTCTGCAATTTTGCTTCAAAATACGGTTAATTTCTTCATTTTAGCCCCAAAATAAAGAGAATTTCTACATTTTTCCCCAATATTTGGGGAATTTCTGCATTTTACCTCTAAATAAGGGGAATTTCTGCATTTTACCTCAAAATAAGAAGAATTTCTGCCTTTTGCCCCAAAATATGGGGAATTTCTGCCTTTTTGTTCCGAAATAAGGAAAATTTCTTCAATTTTGTACCATAATAAAAGAAATTTCTGCTTTTTGCCCCAAAATAAGGGAAATTTCTGACTTTTTGCCTTGAAATAAATGAAATTTCTGCAATTTTGCCCAAAAATAAATTAAATTTGTGCCTTTTGCCCCAAAATAATGGGAATTTCTGCCTTTTGTCCCAAAATATGGGGAATTTCTGCCTGTTTCCCCGAAAATAAGAAGAATGCATACCTTTTTGCCATAAAAAAGGGAAATTTCTTCATTTTTGCTCCAAAATAAGCGAAATTTCTGCTCCTTTGCCTCTAAATTAGTGGAATTTCTGTCTTTTTCCCCCAAAACAAAGGGAATTTCTGTCTTTTTTGCCCCAAAATAAGGAAAATTTCTGACTTATTACCTTGAAATAAGTGAAATTTCTGCAATTTTGCCCCAATATAAGGGAAATTTCTACCTTTTTGCCCACAAATAAGGGGAATTTCAGCCTTTTTACCTCAAAATATAAGAAATTTATAAAATTTGGCACAAAATATTAGGAATTTCTGCCTTTTTGCACCAAAATAAAGAAAATTTCTGCCTCTTTTCACTGAAATAAGTGAAATTTCTGCAATTTTGCCCCAAAATAAGTGAAATTTCTGCAATTTTGCCCCAAAATAAAGGAAATTTCTGGAACTTTGCCCCAAGATAAGTGGAATTTCTGTATTTTGCCCCAAAATATGGAGAATTTCTGCATTTGCCCCACGATTAATGAAATTTCTGCAATTTTGCCGTAAAATAAG
Source organism: Micromys minutus (assembly GCF_963924665.1). Taxonomy (NCBI): domain Eukaryota; kingdom Metazoa; phylum Chordata; class Mammalia; order Rodentia; family Muridae; genus Micromys; species Micromys minutus. The sequence continues at coordinate 158,752 of NW_027667765.1, forward strand.
GGAAATTTCTGCAATTTTTCCCCATAATAAGGGAAATTTCTTCCATTTTGCCCCCAAATAAGGGGAATTTCTGTTTTTTTGCCCCACAATTAAGGAAATTTCTGCAATTTTGCCCCAAAATAAGGAGAATTTTTGATTTTGCCCCCAAATTTGCGGAATTTCTGCGATTTTGCTCCAAAATAGGGGGAATTTCTGTTTTTTTGCCCGAAAATAATGGGAATGCATACCTGTTTGCCATAAAAAGGGAAATTTCTTCATTTTTGCTCCAAAATAAGGGGAATTTCTGCCTTTATGCCTCTAAATAAGTGGAATTTCTGTCTTTTTCCCCCAAAACATAGGGAATTTCTGTCTTTTTTGCATCAAAATAAGGAGAATTTCTGACTTATTACCCTGAAATAAGTGAAATTTCTGCAATTTTGCCCCAAAATAAGGTAAATTTCTGCAATTTTGCCCCAAAATAAAAAATGTTTCTGGAATTTTGCCCCAAAATAAGGGGAATTTGTGATTTTTACCCCAAAATAAAGGGAATTTCTGCCTTTTGCCCCAAAATTAGGGGAATTTCTGCAATTTTGCTCCAAAATATAGGGAATTTCTGCCTTTTTGCCCGAAAATAAAGGGAATGTTTACCTTTTTGCCATAAAAAAGGGAAATTTCCTCATTTTTGCCCCAAAAAATGGGGATTTTCCGCCTTTTTGATTCAAAATAAGTTCAAGTTCTGCCTTTTCCCTAAAAATAAACAAAATTTCTGTCTTTTTGCACCAAAATAAGGGAAATTTCTGACTTTTTGCCCGAAAATAAGGGGAATTTCAGCCTTTTTACCTCAAAATAAAGGGAATTTCTTCCTTTTTGCCCCAAAATATGGGGAATTTCTGTTTTTTTGCTCCAAAATAAGAAAATTTCTGCCTTTTTTCTGAAATAAGTGAAATTTCTGCAATTATGCCTAAAAATAAGGGAAATTTATGCAATTTTGCCCCAAAATAAGGGAAATTTCTGACTTTATGCTCCCGAAAAAAGGAGATTTTCTGTCTTTTTGCCCAAAATAAGAATTTTTGCATTTTTGCCCGAAAATTATGAGAATTTCTGCAATTTTGCTTCAAAATACGGTTAATTTCTTCCTTTTAGCCCCAAAATAAAGGGAATTTCTTCATTTTTCCCCAATATTTGGGGAATTTCTGCATTTTACCTCCAAATAAGGGAAATTTCTGCATTTTACCTCAAAATAAGAAGAATTTCTGCCTTTTGCCCCAAATTTGGGGAATTTCTGCCTTTTGTTCCGAAATAAGGAAAATTTCATCAATTTTGTACCATAATAAAAGAAATTTCTGCTTTTTGCCCCAAAATAAGGGAAATTTCTGACTTTTCGCCTTGAAATAAATGAAATTTCTGCAATTTTGCCCAAAAATAAGTTAAATTTGTGCCTTTTGCCCCAAAACAATGGGAATTTTGCCTTTTGCCCCAAAATATGGGGAATTTCTGCCTGTTTACCCGAAAATAAGAAGAATGCATACCTTTTTGCCATAAAAAAGGGAAATTTCTTCATTTTTGCTCAAAAAAAAGCGAAATTTCTGCTTCTTTGCCTCTAAATAAGTGGAATTTCTGTCTTTTTCCCACAAAACAAAGAGAATTTCTGTCTTTATTGCCCCAAAATAAGGAAAATTTCTGACTTATTACCTTGAAATAAGAGAAATTTCTGCAATTTTGCCCCAATATAAGGGAAATTTCTACCTTTTTGCTCCCAAATAAGGGGAAATTCAGCCTTTTTACCTCAAAATATAAGGAATTTCTAAATTTTGGCACAAAATATTAGGAATTTCTGCCTTTTTGCCCCAAAATAAGGAAAATATCTGCCTTTTTTCTTTGAAATAAGTGAAATTTCTGCAATTTTGCCCCAAAATAAGTGAAATTTCTGCAATTTTGCCCCAAAATAAGGGAAATTTCTAGAATTTTGCCCCAAAATAAGTGGAATTTCTGAATTTTGCCCCAAAAAATGGAGAATTTCTGCTTTTTTGCACCACAATTAGTGAAATTTCTGCAATTTTGCCCTAAAATAAGGGAAATTTCTGCAATTTTTACCCATAATAAGGGAAATTTCTGCCATTTTGCCCCCAAATAAGGGGAATTTCTGTTTTTTTGCCCCACAATTAGGGAAATTTCTGCAATTTTGCCCCAAAATAAGGGGAATTTCTGCTTTTTGCCCCAAAATTAGGGGAATTTCTGCAATTTTGCTCCAAAATACTGGGAATTTCTGCCTTTTTGCCCGAAAATAATGGGAATGCATACCTTTTTGCCATAAAAAGGGAAATTTCTTCATTTTTGCTCCAAAATAAGGGGAATTTCTGCAATTTTGCCTCTAAATAAGTGGAATTTCTGTCTTTTTCCCCCAAACAAGGGAATTTCTGTCTTTTTTGCATCAAAATAAGGAGAATTTCTGACTTATTACCCTGAAATAAGTGAAATTTCTGCAATTTTGCCCCAAAATAAGGGAAATTTCTGCAATTTTGCCCAAATGTAAAAAAAATTTCTGCAATTTTGCCCCAAAATAAGGGGAATTTCTGACTGTTTGCTCTCGAAAAAAAGAAGATTTTCTGTCTTTTTGCCCCAAAATAAGGAGAATTTCTGCTTTTTTGCCCGAAAATTATGAGAATTTCTGCAATTTTCTTTTAAAATACGGTTAATTTCTGCCTTTTAGCCCCAAAATAAACGGAATTTCTGCATTTTCCTCCAATATTTGGGGAATTTCTGCATTTTACCTCTAAATAAGAGGAATTTCTGCATTTTACCTCAAAATAAGAAGAATTTCTGCCTTTTGCTCCAAAATATGGGGAATTTCTGCTTTTTGTTCTAAAATAAGGAAAATTTCTTCAATTTTGTACCATAATAAAAGAAATTTCTGCTTTTTGCTCCAAAATAAGGCGAATTTCTGAATTTTTGCCCTGAAATAAATGAAATTTCTGCAATTTTGCACCAAAATAAGGGAAATTTCTGCCTTTTTGCCATGAAATATGTGAAATTTCTGCAATTTTACCCCAAAATAAGGTGAATTTTTGCCTTTTTGCCCCAAAATAATGGGAATTTCTGTCCTTTTGCCCCAAAATAAGAAAAATTTTTGCTTTATTTCTCTGAAATAAGTGAAATTTCTGCAATTTTGCCCTAAAATAAGGGAAATTTTTGCAATTTTTTCCCATAATAAAGGAAATTTTTGCAATTTTGCCCCAAAATAAGGGGAATTTTTTCCTTTTTGCCTCAAAATAAAGGAAATTTCAGCCTTTTTACCTGAAAAAAAGTAAAATTTCTGCAATTTTGCCCCAAATAAGGGAAATTTCTGCAATTTTGCCCCAAAATAACGTAAATTCCTTCAATTTTGCCCCAAAATAAAAGAAATTTCTTGAATTTTGCCCCAAAATAAGGGGAATTTTTGATTTTTGCCCCAAAATAAAGGGAATTTCTGCCTTTTGCCCCAAAATTAGGGGAATTTCTGCAATTTTGCCCTAATGTAAAAGAAATTTCTGCAATTTTGCCCCAAAATAAGGGGAATTTCTGACTGTTTGCTCTCGAAAAAAGGAGATTTTCTGTCTTTTTGCCCCAAAATAAGTAGAATTTCTGCTCTTTTGCCTGAAAATTATGAGAATTCCTGCAATTTTGCTTTAAAATACGGTTAATTTCTGCCTTTTAGCCCCAAAATAAAGGGAATTTTTGCATTTTCCCCCAATATTTGGGGAATTTCTGTATTTTACCTCTAAATAAGGGGAATTTCTGCATTTTACCTCAAAATAAGAAGAATTTATGCCTTTTGCCCCCAAATATGGGGGAATTTCTGCCTTTTTCTTCCAAAATAAGGAAAATTTCTTCAATTTTGTACCATAATAAAAGAAATTTCTGCTTTTTGCCCCAAAATAAGAGGAATTTCTGAATTTTTGCCCTGAAATAAATGAAATTTCTGCAAGTTTGCCCCAAAATGAGGGAAATTTTTGCCTTTTTGCCCCAAAATAAAGGGAATTTCTGTTTTTTGCCCTAAAATATGGGAAATTTCTGCCTTTTTGCCCGAAAATAAGAAGAATGCATACCTTTTTGCCATAAAAAAGGTAAATTTCTTCATTTTTGCTCCTAAATAAGGGGAATTTCTGCTTTTTTGCCTCTAAATATGTGGAATTTCTTTCTTTTTCCCCCAAAACAAAAGGAATTTCTGTCTTTTTTGCCCCAAAATAAGGAAAATTTCTGACTTATTACCCTGAAATAAGTGAAATTTCTGAAATTTTGCCCCAATATAAGGGAATTTTCTGCCTTTTTGTCCCCAAATAAGGGGAATTTCAGACTTTTTACCTCAAAATAATGGGAATTTCTAAATTTTGGCACAAAATATTTGGAATTTCTGCATTTTTGCCACAAAATAAGGATAATTTCTGCCTTTTTTCCTTGAAATAAGTGAAATTTCTGCAATTTTGCCCAAAAATAAGTGAAATTTCTCCAATTTTGCCCCAAAATAAGGGAAATTTCTGCAATTTTGCCCCAAAATAAGTGGAATTTATGCCTTTTGCCCCAAAATTTGGGGAATTTCTGCCTTTTACCCCGAAAATAAAAAGAATGCATACCTTTTTGCCATAAAAAAGGGAAATTTCTTCATTTTTGCTCCAAAATAAGGGGAACTTTTGCCTTTTTGCCTCTAAATAAGTGGAATTTCTGTTTTTCCCCCAAAACAAAGAAAATTTCTGTATTTTTTGCCTCAAAATAAGGAAAATTTCTGACTTATTACCCTGAAATAAGTGAAATTTCGGCAAATTTGCCCCAAATTAAGGGAAATTTTTTTCTATTGCCCTAAAATTTGGGGAATTTGAGAATTTTACCTCAAAATAAGGGAAATTTCTGATTTTTGCACCAAAATATGGAGAATTTCTGCATTTTTGCCCCATAATAAAGGGAATTTCTGCATTTTTGCACCAATATTATGGGAATTTCTGCAATTTTGCTCCAAAATACGGGTCATTTCTGCCTTTTTGCCCGAAATTAATTGGAATTTCTGGCTTTTTGTCCCGAAATAAGTGAAATTTCTTCAATTTTCGCCAAAAATTAGGGATTTCATATTTTTGCCCCAAAATAAGGGGAATTTCCCTCATTAGGCCCTGAAATATTTAAAATTTCTGCAATTTTACCCCAAAATAAGGTGAATTTCTGCCTTTTTGCCCCAAAATAATGGGAATTTCTGCCTTTTTGCCCCAAAATAAGAAAAATTTTTGCTTTATTTCTCTGAAATAAGTGAAATTTCTGCAATTTTGCATTAAAATAAGGGAAATTTCTGCAATTTTTTCCCATAATAAAGGAAATTTCTGCAATTTTGCCCCAAAATAAGGGGAATTTCCCCCTTTTTGCCCCAAAATAAAGGAAATTTCAGCCTTTTTACCTGAAAATAAGTGAAATTTCTGCAATTTTTCCCCAAATAAGGGAAATTTCTGCAATTTTGCCCCAAAATAAGGTAACTTCCTGCAATTTTGCCCCAAAATAAAGAAAATTTCTTGAATTTTGCCCCAAAATAAGGGGAATTTCTGATTTTTGCCCCAAAATAAAGGGAATTTCTGCCTTTTGCCCCAAAATTAGGGGAATTTCTTCAATTTTGCTCCAAAACATGGGGAATTTCTGCCTTTTTGCCCGAAAATAATGGGAATGCAAACCCTTTTGCCATAAAAATGGAAATTTCTTCATTTTTGCTCCAAAATAAGGGGAATTTCTGAGTTATTACCCTGATTAAGTGAAATTTCTGCAATTTTGCCGTGAAATAAGGGAAATTTCTGCAATTTTTTCCCATAATAAAGGAAATTTCTGCAATTTTGCCCCAAAATAAGGGGAATTTCTCCATTTGTGCCCCAAAATAAAGGAAATTTCAGCCTTTTTACCTGAATATAAGTGAAATTTCTGCAATTTTGCCCCAAATAAGGGAAATTTCTGCAATTTTGCCCTAAAATAAGGTAAATTCCTGCAATTTTGCCCCAAAATAAAGGAAATTTCTTGAATTTTGCCCCAAAATAAGGGGAATTTCTGATTTTTCCCCAAAATAAAGAAAATTTCTGCCTTTTGCCCCAAAATTAGGGGAATTTCTGCAATTTTGCTCCAAAATACGGGGAATTTCTGCCTTTTTGCCCGAAAATAATGGGAATTCATACCTTTTTGCCATAAAAAGGGAAATTTCTTCATTTTTGCTTCAAAATAAAGGGAATTTCTGCCTTTTTGCCTCTAAATAAGTGGAATTTCTGTCTTTTTCCCACAAAACAAAGGGAATTTCTGTCATTTTTGCATAAAAATAAGGAGAAATTCTGACTTATTACCCTGAAATAAGTGAAATTTCTGCTATTTTGCCCTAAAATAAGGTAAATTCCTGCAATTTTGCCCCAAAATAAAGAAAATTTCTTGAATTTTGCCCCAAAATAAAGGGAATTTCTGATTTTTGCCCCAAAATAAAGGGAATTTTTGCTTTTTGCCCAAAAATTAGGGGAATTTCTGCAATTTTGCTCCAAAATACGAGGAATTTCTGCCTTTTTGCCCGAAAATAATGGGAATTCACACCTTTTTGCCATAAAAAGGGAAATTTCTTCATTTTTGCTCCAAAATAAGGGGAATTTCTGCCTTTTTGCCTCTAAATAAGTGGAATTTCTGTCTTTTTCCCACAAAACAAAGGAAATTTCTGTCTTTTTTGCATCAAAATAAGGAGAATTTCTGACTTATTACCCTGAAATAAGTGAAATTTATGCAATTTTGCCCGAAAATAAGGGGAATTTCTGATTGTTTGCTCTCAAAAAAAGAAGATTTTCTGTCTTTTTGCCCCAAAATAAGTAGAATTTCTGCTTTTTTGCCCGAAAATTATGAGAATTTCTGCAATTTTGCTTTAAAATACGGTTAATTTCTGCCTTTTAGCCCCAAAATAAAGGGAATTTCTGCATTTTCCCCCAATATTTGGGGAATTTCTGCATTTTACCTCTAAATAAGGGGAATTTCTGCATTTTACCTCAAAATAAGAAGAATTTATGCCTTTTGCCCCAAAATATGGGGGAATTTCTGCCTTTTTTTTCCAAAATTACGAAAATTTCTTCAATTTTGTACCATAATAAAAGAAATTTCTGCTTTTTGCCCCAAAATAAAGGAAATTTCTGAATTTTTGCCCTGAAATAAAGAAATTTCTGCAATTTTGCCCTAAAATAAGGGAAATTTTTGCCTTTTTGCCCCAAAATAAAGAGAATTTCTGCCTTTTGCCACAAAATATGGGGAATTTCTGCCTTTTTGCCCCAAAATAAGAAGAATGCATACCTTTTTGCCATAAAAAAGGTAAATTTCTTCATTTTTGCTCCAAAATAAGGGGAATTTCTGCTTTTTTGCCTCTAAATAAGTGGAATTTCTTTATTTTTCCCCCAAAACAAAAGGAATTTCTGTCTTTTTTGCCCCAAAATGAGAAAAATTTCTGACTTATTACCCTGAAATAAGTGAAATATCTGAAATTTTGCCCCAATATAAGCGAAATCTCTGCCTTTTTCCCACAAATAAGGGGAATTTCAGACTTTTTACCTCAAAATAATGGGAATTTCTAAATTTTGGCACAAAATATTAGGAATTTCTGCATTTTTGCCCCAAAATAAGGAAATTTTCTGCCTTTTTTCTTTGAAATAAGTGAAATTTCTGCAATTTTGCCCCAAAATAAGTGAAATTTCTGCAATTTTGCCCCAAAATAAGGGAAATTTCTGCAATTTTGGACCAAAATAAGTGGAATTTCTGCCTTATGCCCCAAAATTTGAAGAATTTCTGCCTTTTTGCCCGAAAATAAAAAAAAAATGCATACCTTTTTGCCATAAAAAAGGGAAATTTCTTCATTTTTGCTCCAAAATAAGGGAAATTTCTGCCTTTTTGCCTCTAAATAAGTGGAATTTCTGTCTTTTTCCCACAAAACAAAGGGAATTTTTGTCTTTTTTGCATCAAAATAAGGAGAATTTCTGACTTATTATCCTGAAATAAGTGAAATTTCTGCAATTTTGCCCCAAAATAAGGGAAATTTCTGCAATTTTGCCCTAATGTAAAAGAAATTTGTGCAATTTTGCCCCAAAATAAAGGGAATTTTTCACTGTTTGCTCTCGAAAAAAGGAGATTTTCTGTCTTTTTGCCCCAAAATAAGTAGAATTTCTGCTTTTTTGCCCGAAAATTATGAGAATTTCTGCAATTTTGCTTTAAAATACGGTTAATTTCTGCCTTTTAGCCCCAAAATAAAGGGAATTTCTGCATTTTACCCCAATATTTGGGGAATTTCTGTATTTTACCTTTAAATAAGGGGAATTTCTGCATTTTACCTCAAAATAAAAAGAATTTATGCCTTTTGCCCCAAAATATGGGGGAATTTCTGCCTTTTTCTTCCAAAATAAGGAAAATTTCTTCAATTTTGTACCATAATAAAAGAAATTTCTGCTTTTTGTCCCAAAATAAGGGGAATTTCTGAAATTTTGCCCTGAAATAAATGAAATTTCTGCAAGTTTGCCCCAAAATGAGGGAAATTTTTGCCTTTTTGCCCCGAAATAAAGGGAATTTCTGTTTTTTGCCCTAAAATATGGGAAATTTCTGCCTTTTTGCCCGAAAATAAGAAGAATGCATACCTTTTAGCCATAAAAAAGGTAAATTTCTTCATTTTTGCTCCTAAATAAGGGGAATTTCTGCTTTTTTGACTCTAAATATGTGGAATTTCTTTCCTTTTCCCCCAAAACAAAAGGAATTTCTGTCTTTTTTGCCCCAAAATAAAAAAATTTCTGACTTATTACCCTGAAATAAGTGAAATTTCTGAAATTTTGCCCCAATATAAGGGAATTTTCTGCCTTTTTGCCCCCATATAAGGGGAATTTCAGACTTTGTACCTCAAAATAATGGGAATTTCTAAATTTTGGCACAAAATATTAGGAATTTCTGCATTTTTGCCCCAAAATAAGGATAATTTCTGCCTTTTTTTTTGAAATAAGTGAAATTTCTGCAATTTTGCCCCAAAATAAGTGAAATTTCTGTAATTTTGCCCCAAAATAAGGGAAATTTCTGCACTTTTGCCCCAAAATAAGTGGAATTTCTGCCTTTTGCCCCAAAATTTGGGGAATTTCTGACTTTTTGCCCGAAAATAAAAAGAATGCATACCTTTTGGCCATAAAAAAGGGAAATTTCTTCATTCTTGCTCCAAAATAAGGGGAACTTTTGCCTTTTTGCCTCTAAATAAGTGGAATTTCTGTTTTTCCCTCAAAACAAAGGGAATTTCTGTCTTTTTTGCCTCAAAAAAAGGAGAATTTCTGACTTATTATGCTGAAATAAGTGAAATTTCTGCAAATTTGCCCCAAAATATTGGAAATTTTTGCCTTTTGCCCTATATTTGGGGAATTTGAGAATTTTACCTCAAAATAAGGGAAATTTCTGATTTTTGCACCAAAATATGGAGAATTTCTGCCTTTTGGCCCATAATAAAGGGAATTTCTGCATTTTTGCACCAATATTAGGGGAATTTCTGCAATTTTGCTCCAAAATACGGGTCATTTCTGCCTTTTTGCCTGAAATTAATTGGAATTTCTGGCTTTTTGTCCCGAAATAAGTGATATTTCTTCAATTTTCACCAAAAATTAGGATTTCATCTTTTTGCCCCAAAATAATGGGAATTTCTGCCATTTTGCCCTGAAATATTTGAAATTTCTGCAATTTTACCCCCAAATAAGGGGAATTTCTGCCTTTGTGCCCCAAAATAAGAAGAATTTCAACCTTATTACCTCAAAATAAAGAAAATTTCTGCCCTTTTGCCACAAAATATATGGAATTTCTGCCTTTTTGCCCCAAAATAAGGAAAATTTCTGCAATTTTGCCCCAAAATTAGAGGAATTTCTCCCTTTTTGCCCAAAATAAAGGAAATTTCAGACTTTTTACCTGAAAATAAAAGAAATTTCTGCAATTTTTCCCCAAATAAGAGAAATTTCTGCAATTTTGTTCCAAAAAATGTAAATTCCTGCAATTTTTCCCCAAAATAAAGAAAATTTCTGGAATTTTGCCCCAAAATAAGAAGAATTTATGATTTTTGCCCCAAAATAAAGGGAATTTCTTCCTTTTGCCCCAAAATTAGGGGAATTTCTGCAATTTTGCTCCAAAATATGGGGAATTTCTGCCTTTTTGCCCGAAAATAAAGGGAATGTCTTCCTTTTTGCCATAAGAAAGGGAAATTTCTTCATTTTTGCCCCAAAATATGGGGATTTTCCGCCTTTTTGACTCAAAATAAGTGCAATTTCTGCCTTTTCCCTAAAAATAAACAAAATTTCTGTCTTTTTGCACCAAAATAAGGGGAATTTCTGACTTTTTGCCCGAAAATAAGGTTAATTTCAGAATTTTTACCTCAAAATAAGGGGAATTTCTTCCTTTTTGCCCCAAAATATGGGGAATTTCTGCCTTTTTGCCCCAAAATAAGAAAAATTTCGGCAATTTTGTACCAAAATAAAAGAAATTTCTGCAATTTTGCCCCAATGTAAAGGAAATTTCTGCAATTTTGCCCCAAAATAAGGGGAATTTCAGACTGTTTGCTCTCGAAAAAAGGAGATTTTCTGTCTTTTTGCCCAAATTAAGTAGAATTTCTGATTTTTGCCCGAAAATTATAAGAATTTCTGCAATTTTGCTTTAAAATACGGTTAATTTCTGCCTTTTAGCCCCAAAATAAAGGGAATTTCTGCATTTTCCCCCAATATTTGGGGAATTTCTGCATTTTACCTCCAAATAAGGGGAATTTCTGCATTTTACCTCAAAATAAGAAGAATTTCTGCCTTTTGCACCAAAATATGGGAATTTCTGCCTTTTTGTTCCAAAATAAGGAAAATTTCTTCAATTTTGTACCATAATAAAAGAAATTTCTGCTTTTTGCCCCAAAATAAGGGGAATTTCTGAATTTTTGCCCTGAAATAAATGAAATTTCTGCAATTTTGCCCCAAAATAAGGGAAATTTTTGCCTTTTTGCCCAAAAATAAAGGAAATTTCTTCCTTTTGCCCCAAAATATGGGGAATTTCTGCCTTTTTGCCCGAAAATAAGAAGAATGCATACCTTTTTGCCATAAAAAAGGGAAATTTCTTCATTTTTGCTCCAAAATAAGCGAAATTTCTGCTTCTTTGCCTCTAAATAAGTGGAATTTCTGTCTTTTTCCCCCAAAACAAAGGGAATTTCTGTCTTTTTTGCCCCAAAATAAGAAAAATTTCTGACTTATTACCTTGAAATAAGTGAAATTTCTGCAATTTTGCCCCAATATAAGGGAAATTTCTACCTTTTTGCCCCCAAATAAGGGGAATTTCAGCCTTTTTACCTCAAAATATAAGGAATTTCTGAATTTTGGCACAAAATATTAGGAATTTCTGCGTTTATGTCCCAAAATAAGGAAAATCTGCCTTTTTTCCATGAAATAAGTGAAATTTCTGCAATTTTGCCCCAAAATAAGTGAAATTTCTGCAATTTTGTCCCAAAATAAGGGAAATTTCTAGAATTTTGCCCCAAAATAAGTGGAATTTCTGAGTTTTGCCCCAAAATATTGAGAATTTCTGCCTTTTTGCCCCACAATTAGTGAAATTTCTGCAATTTTGCCCTAAAAAAAGGGAAATTTCTGCAATTTTCTCCATAAAAAGGGAAATTTCTGCTATTTTGCCTTCAAATAAAGGGAATTTCTGTTTTTTTTCCACACAATTAGGGAAATTTCTGCAATTTTGCCCCAAAATAAGGGAAATTTCTGCTTTTTGCCCCAAAATAATGGGAATTTCTGCCTTTTTGTTCGAAAATAAGAAGAATGCATACCTTTTTGCCATAAAAAAGGAAAATTTCTTCATTTTTTCTCCAAAATAAGGGGAACTTTTGCCTTTTTGCCTCTAAATAATTGGAATTTCTGTCTTTTTCCCCTAAAACAAAGGGAATTTCTGTCTTTTTTGCCCCAAAATAAGGAAAATTTCTTACTTATTACCATCAAATAAGTAAAATTTCTGCAAATTTGCCCCAAAATAAGGGAAATTTTTGCCTTTTGGCTCAAAATATGGGGAATTTCAGCATTTTACCTCAAAATAAGGGAAATTTCTGATTTTTGCACCAAAATATGGAAAATTTCTGCCTTTTTCCCCCAAAATAAAGGGAATTTCAGCATTTTTGCACCAATATTAGGGGAATTTTTACAATTTTGCTCCTAAATACGGATCATTTCTTCCTTTTTGCCCGAAATTAATTGGAATTTCTGCCTTTTTCTCCCGAAATAAGTGAAATTTCTTCAATTTATCCAAAAATTAGGGATTTCATCTTTTTGCCCCAAAATAAGGGGAATTTCTGCCTTTTTGCCCGAAAATAAGGGGAATGCATACCTTTTTGCCATAAAAAAGGGAAATTTCTTCATTTTTGCTCCAAAATAACGAAATTTCTTCTTTTTTGCCTCTAAATAAGTGGAATTTCTATCTTTTTTTCCCAAAACAAAGAGAATTTCTCTCTTTTTGCCCCAAAATAAAGAATATTTCGGCATTTTTTTTCTGAAATAAGTGAAATTTCTGCAATTTTGCCCCAACATAAAGGAAATTTCTGCCTTTTTGCTTCTAAAGAAGGGGAATTCCAGCCTTTTTACCTCAAAATATGGGGAATTTCTGCATTTTTGCAACAAAATATTAGGAATTTCTGCCTTTTTGCCCCAAAATAAGGAAAATTTCTGCCTTTTTTCCCTGAAATAATTGAAATTTCTGCAATTTTTCCCCAAAATAAGTGAAATTTCTGCATTTTTGCCCCCAAATAAAGGGGAATTTCAGCCTTTTTGCCCCCAAATAAGGGGAATTTCAACCTTATTACCTCTAAATAAAAGAAATTTCTCCCTTTTTGCAACAAAATATACGGAATTTCTGCATTTTTGCCCCAAAATAAGGAAAATTACTGCAATTTTGCCCCAAATAAGAGAAATTTCTCCCTTTTTGCCCCAAAATATACTAATTATCATCCTTTTCACCTTAAAATAAGTGAAATTTCTGCAATTTTGCCCCAAATAAGGGAAATTTCTGAAATTTTGCCCCAAAATAAGGTAAATTTCTGCAATTTTTCCCCAAAATAAGTGAAATTTCTGCCTTTTTGCCCCCAAATAAGGAGAATTTCAGCTTTTTGCCTCAAAATAAGGGGAATTTCTGCATTTTTGCCACAAAATATACGGAATTTCTGCCTTTTTGCCCCAAAATAAGGAAAATTTCTGCATTTTTCCCTGAAATAAGTGAAATTTATGCAATTTTGCCCCAAAATAAGTGAAATTTCTGAGTTTTGCCCCAAAATAAGGAGAATTTCTGTCTTTTTGCCCCAACATATAGGGAATTTCTGCATTTTTGCCCCACAATTAGGGGAATTTCTGCAATTTTGCTCCAAAATACGGGGAATTTCTGCCTTTTTGCCTGAAAATAAGGGGAATGCATATTTTTTTGCCATATAAAATGGAAATTTCTTCATTTTTGCTCCAAAATAAGGAGAATTTCTGCCTTTTTGCCTCTAAATAAGTGGAATTTCTGTCTTTTTCCTTAAAATCAAAAGGAATTTCTGTCTTTTTTGCCCCAAAATAAGGGGAATTTATGACTTATTACCCTGAAATAAGTAAAATTTCTGCAATTTTGTCCCAAAATAAGGGAAATTTCTGCCTTTTTGCCCCCAAATAAGGGTAATTTCAGCCTTTTTACCTCAAAATAAGGGGAATTTCTGCATTTTTGCCACAAAATTTATGGAATTTCTGCCTTTTTGCCCCATCATAAGGAAAATTTCTGCAATTTTGCCCAAAATAAGGGGAATTTCTCTATTTTTGCCCCCAAAAAGGCAATTTCAGCCTTTTTTCCTGAATATAAGGTAAATTACTGCAATTTTGCCGAAAAAAAGGTAAATTTCTGCAATTTTGCCCCAAAATAAAGGAAATTCCTGGAATTTTTCCCCAAAATAAGGGGAATTTCTGATTTTTACCCCAAAATAAAGGGAATTTCTGCCTTTTGTCCCAAAATAAGGGGAATTTCTGCAATTTTGCTCCAAAATACGGGGAATTTCTTCTTTTTGCCTGAAAATAAAGAAAATGCATACGTTTTTGCCATAAAAAGTGAAATTTCTTCATTTTTGCTCCAAAATAATGGGAATTTCTACCTTTTTGCCTCTAAATAAGTGGAATTTCTGTCTTTTTTTCCCTAAACAAAGAAAAAAACTTCTGTCTTTTTGCCCCAAAATAAAGAAAATTTCTGCCTTTTTTCTCTGAAATAAGTGAAATTTCTGTAATTTTGCCCCAACATAAGGGAAATTTCTGCATTTTTGCCCCCAAATAAGGGGAATTCCAGCCTTTTTACCTCAAAATATGGGGAATTTCTGCATTTTTTCCACAATATATTAGGAATTTCTGCTTTTTGCCCCAAAATAAGGAAAATTTCTGACTTTTTTCCCTGAAATAAATGAAATTTCTGCAATTTTGCCCCCAAATAAGTGAAATTTCTGCCTTTTTGCCCCCAAATAAGGGGAATTTCAGCCTTTTTGCCCCCAAATAAAGGGAATTTCAACCTTATTACCTCTAAATAATGGAAATTTCTGTCTTTTTGCCACAAAATATACAGAATTTCTGCCTTTTTGCCCCAAAATAGGAAAAATTACTGCAATTTTGCCCCAAGTAAGGGGAATTTCTCCCTTTTTGCCCCAAAATAAATTAAATATCAACTTTTTTACTATAAAATAAGTGAAATTTCTGCAATTTTGCCCCAAAAAAGGGAAATTTCTGAAATTTTGCCCCAAAATAAAGAAAATTTCTGGAATTTTGTCCCAAAATATGGGGAATTTCTGATTTTTGCCCCAAAATAAAGGGAATTTCTGCCTTTTGTCCCAAAATTAGGGGAATTTCTGGAATTTTGCTCCCAAATAAGGGGAATTTCTGCCTTTTTGACCAAAAATAAGGGGAATGCTTACATTTTGCCATAAAAAAGTGAAATTTCTTCATTTTTGCTCCAAAATAAGGGGAATTTCTGCCTTTTTGCCTGAAAATAAGGGGAATTTCTTTTTTTCCCTCAAAACAAAGGGAATTTCTGTTTTTTTTTGCCTCAAAATAAGGAAAATTTCTGACTTATTACGCTGAAATAAGTGAAATTTCTGCAAATTTCCCCCAAAATAAAGAAAATTTCTGGAATTTTGCCCCAAAATAAGGGGAATTTCTGATTTTTGCCCCAAAATATAGGGAATTTCTGCCTTTTGTTCCAAAATTAGGGGAATTTCTGCAATTTTGCTCCAAAATATGGGGAATTTCTGCCTTTTTGCCCGAAAATAAAGGGAATGTTTTCCTTTTTGCCATAAAAAAGGGAAATTTCTTCATTTTTGCCCCAAAATATGGGGATTTTCTGCCTTTTTGACTCAAAATAAGTTCAATTTCTCCCTTTTCCCTAAAAATAAACAAAATTTCTGTCTTTTTGCACCAAAATAAGAGGAATTTCTGACTTTTTGCCTGAAAATAAGGGGAATGCATATTTTTTTGCCATATAAAAGGGAAATTTCTTCATTTTTGCTCCAAAATAAGGAGAATTTCTGCCTTTTTGCCTCTAAATAAGTGGAATTTCTGTCTTTTTCCTTAAAAACAAAAGGAATTTCTGTCTTTTTTGCCCCAAAATAAGGGGAATTTCTGACTTATTACCCTGAAATAAGTAAAATTTCTGCAATTTTGTCCCAAAATAAGGGAAATTTCTGCCTTTTTGCCCCCAAATAAGGGGAATTTCAGCCTTTTTACCTCAAAATAAAAGGAATTTCTGCATTTTTGCAACAAAATTTACGGAATTTCTGCCTTTTTGCTCCATCATAAGGAAAATTTCTGCAATTTTGCCCAAAATAAGGGGAATTTACCTATTTTTGCCCCCAAAAAGGCAATTTCAGCCTTTTTTCCTGAATATAAGTGAAATTACTCCAATTTTGCCCAAAATAAGGTAAATTTCTGCAATTTTGCCCCAAAATAAAGGAAATTCCTTGAATTTTTCCCCAAAATAAGGGGAACTTCTGATTTTTACCCCAAAATAAAGGGAATTTCTGCCTTTTGCCCCAAAATTAGGGGAATTTCTGCAATTTTGCTCCAAAATACGGGGAATTTCTTCTTTTTGCCTGAAAATAAGGTGAATGCATACGTTATTGCCAAAAAAAAGTGAAATTTCTTCATTTTTGCTCCAAAATAATGGGAATTTCTTCCTTTTTGCCCCTAAATATGTGGAATTTCTGTCTTTTTTTCACAAAACAAAGAAAACTTCTGTCTTTTTCCCCAAAATAAAGGAAATTTCTGCCTTTTTTCCCTGAGATAAGTGAAATTTCTGCAATTTTGCCCCAACATAAGGGAAATTTCTGCCTTTTTGCCCCCAAATAAAGGGAATTCCAGCCTTTTTACCTCAAAATATAGGGAATTTCTGCATTTTTTCCACAAAATATTAGGAATTTCTGCTTTTTGCCCCAAAATAAGGAAAATTTCTGAATTTTTTCCCTGAAATAAATGAAATTTCTGCAATTTTGCCCCAAAATAATTGAAATTTCTGCCTTTTTGACCCCAAATAGGGAATTTCAGCCTTTTTGCCCCCAAATAAAGGGAATTTCAATCTTATTACCTCTAAATAAGGGAAATTTCTGCCTTTTTGCCACAAAATATACAGAATTTCTGCCTTTTTGCCCCAAAATAAGAAAAATTACTGCAATTTTGCCCCAAATAAGGGAAATTTCTCCCTTTTTGCCCCAAAATAAATTAAATATCAACTTTTTTACTATAAAATAAGTGAAATTTCTGCAATTTTGCCCCAAATAAGGGAAATTTCTGAAATTTTGCCCTAAAATAAAGAAAATTTCTGGAATTTTGCCCCAAAATATGGGGAATTTCTGATTTTTACACCAAAATAAAGGGAATTTCTGCTTTTTGTCCCAAAATTAGGGGAATTTCTGCAATTTTGCTCCCAAATACAGGGAATTTCTGCCTCTTTAATCGAAAATAAGGGGAATGCTTACATTTTGCCATAAAAAAGTGAAATTTCTTCATTTTTGCTCCAAAATAAGAGGAATTTCTTCCTTTTTGCCTGAAAATAAGGGGAATGCATATTTTTTTGCCATATAAAAGGGAAATTTCTTCATTTTTGCTCCAAAATAAGGGGAACTTTTGCCTTTTTGCCTCTAAATAAGTGGAATTTCTGTTTTTCCCTCAAAACAAAGGGAATTTCTGTCTTTTTTGCCTCAAAATAAGGAAAATTTCTGACTTATTACGCTGAAATAAGTGAAATTTCTGCAAATTTGCCCCAAAATAATGGAAATTTTTGCCTTTTGCCCTAAAATTTGGGGAATTTGAGAATTTTACCTCAAAATAAGGGAAATTTCTGATTTTTGCACCAAAATATGGAGAAATTCTGCCTTTTTGCCCCATAATAAAAGGAATTTCTGCATTTTTGCACCAATATTAGGGGAATTTCTGCAATTTTTCTCCAAAATACGGGTCATTTCTGCCTTTTTGCCCGAAATTAATTGGAATTTTTGGCTTTTTGTCCAGAAATATGTGAAATTTCTTCAATTTTCGCCAAAAATTAGGGATTTCATCTTTTTGCCCCAAAATAAGGGGAATTTCTGCCATTTTGCTCTGAAATATTTGAAATTTCTGCAATTGAACCCCAAAATAAGGTGAATTTCTGCCTTTTTGCCCCAAAATTTGGGGAATTTCAACCTTATTACCTCAAAATAAAGGAAATTTCTCCCTTTTTGCCACAAAATATATGGAATTTCTGCCCTTTTGCCCCAAAATAAGGAAAATTTCTGCAATTTTGCCCCAAAATAAGAGGAATTTCTCCCTTTTTGCGCAAAATAAAGGAAATTTCAGACTTTTTACCTGAAAATAAGAGAAATTTCTGCAATTTTTCCCCAAATAAGAGAAATTTCTGCAATTTTGTTCCAAAAAAAGGTAAATTCCTGCAATTTTGCCCCAAAATAAAGAAAATTTCTGGAATTTTGCCACAAAATAAGGGGAATTTCTGACTTTTGCCCCAGAATATAGAGAATTTCTGCCTTTTGCCACAAAATTAGGGGAATTTCTGCAATTTTGCTTCAAAATATGGGGAATTTCTGCCTTTTTGCCCGAAAATAAAGGGAATGTTTTCCTTTTTGCCATAAAAAAGGGAAATTTCTTCATTTTTGCCCCAAATATGGGGATTTTCCACCTTTTTGACTCAAAATAAATGCAATTTATGCCTTTTCCCTAAAAATAAACAAAATTTCTGTCTTTTTGCACCAAAATAAGGGGAATTTCTGACTTTTTGCCCAAAAATAAGGGGAATTTCAGACTTTTTACCTCAAAATAAGGGGAATTTCTTCATTTTGCCCCAAAATATGGGGGAATTTCTGCCTTTTTGCCCCAAAATAAGAAAAATTTCGGCAATTTTGTACCAAAATAAAAGAAATTTCTGCCTTTTTGCCCCAAAATAAGAAAATTTCTGCCTTTTTTCTGAAATAAGTGAAATTTCTGCAATTTTGCCTCAAAATAAGGGAAATTTCTGCAATTTTGCCCCAATGTAAAGAAAATTTCTGCAATTTTGCCCCAAAATAAGGGGAATTTCTGACTGTTTGCTCTCAAAAAAAGGAGATTTTCTGTCTTTTTGCCCAAATTAAGGAGAATTTCTGCTTTTTTGCCCGAAAATTATGAGAATTTCTGCAATTTTGCTTTAAAATACGGTTAATTTCTGCCTTTTAGCCCCAAAATAAAGGGAATTTCTGCATTTTCCCCCAATATTTGGGGAATTTCTGCATTTTACCTCCAAATAAGGGGAATTTCTGCATTTTACCTCAAAATAAGAAGAATTTCTGCCTTTTGCACCAAAATATGGGAATTTCTGCCTTTTTGTTCCAAAATAAGGAAAATTTCTTCAATTTTGTACCATAATAAAAGAAATTTCTGCTTTTTGCCCCAAAATAGTGGAATTTCTGAATTTTTGCCCTGAAATAAATGAAATTTCTGCAATTTTGCCCCAATATAAGGGAAATTTTTGCCTTTTTGCCCAAAAATAAAGGGAATTTCTTCCTCTTGCCCCAAAATATGGGGAATTTCTGCCGTTTTCCCCGAAAATAAGAAGAATGCATACCTTTTTGCCATAAAAAAGGGAAATTTCTTCATTTTTGCTCCAAAATAAGCGAAATTTCTGCTTCTTTGCCTCTAAATAAGTGGAATTTCTGTCTTTTCCCCCCAAAACAAAGGGAATTTCTGTCTTTTTTGCCCCAAAATAAGAGAAATTTCTGACTTATTACCTTGAAATAAGTGAAATTTCTGCAATTTTGCCCCAATATAAGGGAAATTTCTACCTTTTTGCCCCCAAATAAGGAGAATTTCAGTCTTTTTACCTCAAAATATAAGGAATTTCTGAATTTTGGCGCAAAATATTAGAAATTTCTGCGTTTTTGCCCCAAAATAAGTGAAATTTTTGCAATTTTGCCCCAAAATAAGGGAAATTTCTAGAATTTTGCCCCAAAATAAGTGGAATTTCTGAGTTTTGCCCCAAAATATTGAGAATTTCTGCCTTTTTGCCCCACAATGAGTGAAATTTCTGCAATTTTGCCCTAAAAAAAAAGAAATTTCTGCAATTTTTCTCCATAATAAGGGAAATTTCTGCTATTTTGCCTTCAAATAAAGGGAATTTCTGTTTTTTTTCCACACAATTAGGGAAATTTCTGCAATTTTGCCCCAAAATAAGGGAAATTTCTGCTTTTTGCCCCAAAATAATGGGAATTTCTGCCTTTTTGTTCGAAAATAAGAAGAATGCATACCTTTTTGCCATAAAAAAGGAAAATTTCTTCATTTTTGCTCCAAAATAAGGGGAACTTTTGCCTTTTTGCCTCTAAATAATTGGAATTTCTGTCTTTTTCCCCTAAAACAAAGGGAATTTCTGTCTTTTTTGCCCCAAAATAAGGAAAATTTCTTACTTATTAAAATCAAATAAGTGAAATTTCTGCAAATTTGCCCCAAAATAAGGGAAATTTTTGCCTTTTGGCCCAAAATATGGGGAATTTCAGCATTTTACCTCAAAATAATGGAAATTTCTGATTTTTGCACCAAAATATGGACAATTTCTGCCTTTTTCCCCCAAAATAAAGGGAATTTCTGCATTTTTGCACCAATATTAGGAAAATTTCTGCAATTTTGCTACTAAATACGAGTCATTTCTTCCTTTTTGCCCGAAATTAATTGGAATTTCTGCCTTTTTCTCCCGAAATAAGTGAAATTTCTTCATTTTTCGCCAAAAATTAGGGATTTCATCTTTTTGCCCCAAAATAAGGGGAATTTCTGTCTTTTTGCCCGAAATTAAGAGGAATGCATACCTTTTTGCCATAAAAAAGGGAAATTTCTTAATTTTTGCTCAAAAATAACGAAATTTCTTCTTTTTTGCCTCTAAATAAGTGGAATTTCTCTCTTTTTTTCCCAAAACAAAGAGAATTTCTGTCTTTTTGCCCCAAAATAAAGAACATTTCGGCCTTTTTTTTCTGAAATACGTGAAATTTCTGCAATTTTGCCCCAACATAAGGGAAATTTCTGCCTTTTTGCCCCCAAATAAGGGGAATTCCATCCTTTTTACCTCAAAATATGGTGAATTTCTGCATTTTTGCAACAAAATATTAGGAATTTCTGCCTTTTTGCCCCAAAATAAGGAAAATTTCTGCCTTTTTTCCCTGAAATAATTGAAATTTCTGCAATTTTTCCCCAAAATAAGTGAAATTTCTGTCTTTTTACCCCCAAATAAAGGGGAATTTCAGCCATTTTGCCCCCAAATAAGGGGAATTTCCACCTTATTACCTCTAAATAAAAGAAATTTCTCCCTTTTTGCAACAAAATATACGGAATTTCTGCATTTTTGCCCCAAAATAAGGAAAATTTCTGCAATTTTGACCAAAATAAGGGGAATTTCTCTATTTTTGCCCCCAAAAAGGCAATTTCAGCCTTTTTTCCTGAATATAAGTGAAATTACTGCAATTTTGCCCAAAATAAGGTAAATTTCTGCAATTTTGCCCCAAAATAAAGGAAATTCCTAGAATTTTGCCCCAAAATAAGGGGAATTTCTGATTTTTACCCCAAAATAAAGGGAATTTCTGCTTTTTCTCCCAAAATTAGGGGAATTTCTGCAATTTTGCTCCAAAATACGGGGAATTTCTTCTTTTTGCATGAAAATAAGGAAAATGCATACGTTTTTGCCATAAAAAAGTGAAATTTCTTCATTTTTGCTCCAAAATAATGGGAATTTCTTCCTTTTTGCCTCTAAATAAGTGGAATTTCTGTCTTTTTTTCCCTAAACAAAGAAAACTTCTGTCTTTTTGCCCCAAAATAAAGAAAATTTCTGCCTTTTTTCTCTGAAATAAGTGAAATTTCAGCAATTTTGCCCCAACATAAGGAAAATTTCTGCCTTTTTGCCCCCAAATAAGGGGAATTCCAGCCGTTTTACCTCAAAATATGGGGAATTTCTGCATTTTTTCCACAAAATATTAGGAATTTCTGCTTTTTGCCCCAAAATAAGGAAAATTTCTGACTTTTTTCCATGAAATAAATGAAATTTCTGCAATTTTGCCCCAAAACAAGTGAAATTTCTGCCTTTCTGCCCCCAAATAAGGAGAATTTCAGCCTTTTTGCCCCCAAATAAAGGGAATTTCAACCTTATTACCTCTAAATAAAGGAAATTTCTGTCTTTTTGCCACAAAATATACAGAATTTCTGCCTTTTTGCCCCAAAATAAGAAAAATTACTGCAATTTTGCCCCAAGTAAGGGAAATTTCTCCCTTTTTGCCCCAAAATAAATTAAATATCAACTTTTTTACAATAAAATAAGTGAAATTTCTGCAATTTTGCCCCAAAAAAGAGAAATTTCTGAAATTTTGCCCTAAAATAAAGAAAATTTCTGGAATTTTGCCCCAAAATATGGGGAATTTCTGATTTTTGCCCCAGAATAAAGGGAATTTCTGCCTTTTGCCCCAAAATTAGGGGAATTTCTGCAATTTTGCTCCCAAATACGGGGAATTTCTGCCTTTTTGACCGAAAATAAGGGGAATGCGTACATTTTGCCATAAAAAAGTGAAATTTCTTCATTTTTGCTCCAAAATAAGGGGAATTTCTGCCTTTTTGCCTGAAAATAAGGGGAATGCATATTTTTTTGCCATATAAAAGGGAAATTTCTTCATTTTTGCTCCAAAATAAGGGGAACTTTTGCCTTTTTGCCTCTAAATAAGTGGAATTTCTGTTTTTCCCTCAAAACAAAGGGAATTTCTGTCTTTTTTGCCTCAAAATAAGGAAAATTTTTGACTTATTACGCTGAAATAAGTGAAATTTCTGCAAATTTGCCCCAAAATAATGGAAATTTTTGCCTTTTGCTCTAAAATTTGGGGAATTTGAGAATTTTACCTCAAAATAAGGGAAATTTCTGATTTTTGCACCAAAATATGGAGAATTTCTGCCTTTTTGCCCCATAATAAAGGGAATTTCTGCATTTTTGCACCAATATTAGGGGAATTTCTGCAATTTTTCTCCAAAATACGGGTCATTTCTGCCTTTTTGCCCGAAATTAATTGGAATTTCTGGCTTTTTGTCCCGAAATAAGTGAAATTTCTTCAATTTTCGCCAAAAATTAGGGATTTCATCTTTTTGCCCCAAAATAAGAGGA
Source organism: Micromys minutus (assembly GCF_963924665.1). Lineage (NCBI taxonomy): Eukaryota > Metazoa > Chordata > Mammalia > Rodentia > Muridae > Micromys > Micromys minutus. Next base: position 181,417 of record NW_027667765.1, read on the forward strand.
ATTTCTGCCATTTTTGCCCTGAAATATTTGAAATTTCTGCAATTTAACCCCAAAATAAGGGGAATTTCTGCCTTTTTGCTCCAAAATAAGGGAAATTTCAACCTTATTACCTCAAAATAAAGGAAATTTCTGCCTTTTTGCCACAAAATATATGGAATTTCTGCCTTTTTTGCCCCAAAATAAGGAAAATTTCTGCAATTTTGCCCCAAAATAAGAGGAATTTTTCCCTTTTTGCGCAAAATAAAGGAAATTTCAGACTTTTTACATGAAAATAAGAGAAATTTCTGCAATTTTGCCCCAAATAAGAGAAATTTCTGCAATTTTGTTCTAAAATAAGGTAAATTCCTGCAATTTTGCCCCAAAATAAAGAAAATTTCTGGAATTTTGCCCCAAAATAAGGGGAATTTCTGATTTTTCTCCCAAAATATAGGGAATTTCTGCCTTTTGCCCCAAAATTAGGGGAATTTCTGCAATTTTGCTCCAAAATATGGGGAATTTATGCCTTTTTGCACGAAAATAAAGGGAATGTTTTCCTTTTGCCATAAAAAGGGGAAATTTCTTCATTTTTGCCCCAAAATATGGGGATTTTCCGCCTTTTTGACTCAAAATAAGTTCAATTTCTGCCTTTTCCCTAAAAATAAACAAAATTTCTGTCTTTTTGCACCAAAATAAGGGGAATTTATGACTTTTTGCCTGAAAATAAGGGGAATGCATATTTTTTTGCCATATAAGAGGGAAATTTCTTCATTTTTGCTCCAAAATAAGGAGAATTTCTGCCTTTTTGCCTCTAAATAAGTGGAATTTCTGTCTTTTTCTTTAAAAACAAAAGGAATTTCTGTCTTTTTTGCCCCAAAATAAGGGGAATTTCTGACTTATTACTCTGAAATAAGTAAAATTTCTGCAATTTTGTCCCAAAATAAGGGAAATTTCTGCCTTTTTTCCCCCAAATAAGGGGAATTTCAGCCTTTTTACCTCAAAATAAGGGGAATTTCTGCATTTTTGTCACAAAATTTACGGAATTTCTGCTTTTTTGCTCCATCATAAGGAAAATTTCTGCAATTTTGCCCAAAATAAGGGGAATTTCTCCTTTTTTGCACCCCAAAAGGCAATTTCAGCCTTTTTTCCAGAATATAAGTGAAATTAATGCAATTTTACCCAAAATAAGGTAAATTTCTGAAATTTGGCCCCAAAATAAAAAAAAATTCCTGGAATTTTGCCCCAAAATAAGGGGAATTTCTGATTTTTACCCCAAAATAAAGGGAATTTCTGCCTTTTGCCCCAAAATTAGGGGAATTTCTGCAATTTTGCTCCAAAATACGGGGAATTTCTTCTTTTTGCCTGAAAATAAGGGGAATGCATACGTTTTTGCCATAAAAAAGTGAAATTTCTTCATTTTTGCTCCAAAATAATGGGAATTTCTTCCTTTTTGCCTCTAAATAAGTGGAATTTCTGTCTTTTTTTCACAAAACAAAGAAAACTTCTGTCTTTTTGCCCAAAAATAAAGGAAATTTCTGCCTTTTTTCCCTGAGATAAGTGAAATTTCTGCAATTTTGCCCCAACATAAGGGAAATTTCTGCCTTTTTGCCCCCAAATAAAGGGAATTCCAGCCTTTTTACCTCAAAATATGGGGAATTTCTGCATTTTTTCCACAAAATATTAGGAATTTCTGCTTTTTGCCCCAAAATAAGGAAAATTTCTGATGTTTTTCCCTGAAATAAATGAAATTTCTGCAATTTTGCCCCAAAATAAGTGAAATTTCTGCCTTTTTGCCCGCAAATAAGGGGAATTTCAGCCTTTTTGCCCCCAAATAAAGGGAATTTCAACCTTATTACCTCTAAATAAGGGAAATTTCTGCCTTTTGGCCACAAAATATACAGAATTTCTGCCTTTTTGCCCCAAAATAAGGAAAATTACTGCAATTTTGCCCCAAATAAGGGGAATTTCTCCCTTTTTGCCCCAAAATAAATTAAATATCAATTTTTTACTATAAAATAAGTGAAATTTCTGCAATTTTGCCCCAAATAAGAAAAATTTCTGAAATTTTGCCCTAAAATATAGAAAATTTCTGGAATTTTGCCCCAAAATATGGGGAATTTCTGATTTTTGCCCCAAAATAAAGGGAATTTCTGCCTTTTGCCCCAAAATTAGGGGAATTTCTGCAATTTTGCTCCCAAATACAGGGAATTTCTGCCTTTTTGATCGAAAATAAGGGGAATGCTTACATTTTGCCATAAAAAAGTGAAATTTCTTCATTTTTGCTCCAAAATAAGGGGAATTTCTGCCTTTTTGCCTGAAAATAAGGGGAATGCATATTTTTTTGCCATATAAAAGGGAAATTTCTTCATTTTTGCTCCAAAATAAGAGGAACTTTTGCCTTTTTGCCTCTAAATAAGTGGAATTTCTGTTTTTCCCTCAAAACAAAGGGAATTTCTGTCTTTTTTGCCTCAAAATAAGGAAAATTTCTGACTTATTACGCTGAAATAAGTGAAATTTCTGCAAATTTGCCCCAAAATAATAAAAATTTTTGCCTTTTGCCCTAAAATTTGGGGAATTTGAGAATTTTACCTCAAAATAAGGGAAATTTCTGATTTTTGCACCAAAATATGGAAAATTTCTGCCTTTTGGCCCCATAATAAAGGAAATTTCTGCATTTTTGCACCAATATTAGGGGAATTTCTGCAATTTTGCTCCAAAATACGGGTCATTTCCGCCTTTTTGCCCGAAATTAATTAGAATTTCTGGCTTTTTGTCCCGAAATAAGTGAAATTTCTTCAATTTTCGCCAAAAATTAGGGATTTCATATTTTTGCCCCAAAATAAGGGGAACTTCTGCCATTTTGCCCTGAAATATTTGAAATTTCTGCAATATAACCCCAAAATAAGGTGAATTTCTGCCTTTTTGCCCCAAAATAAGGGGAATTTCAACCTTATTACCTCAAAATAAAGGAAATATCTGCCTTTTGCCACAAAATATACGGAATTTCTGCCTTTTTGCCCCAAAAAAAAATTTCTGCAATTTTGCCCCAAAATAAGAGGAATTTCTACCTTTTTGCGCAAAATAAAGGAAATTTCAGACTTTTTACCTGAAAATAAGAGAAATTTCTGCAATTTTGCCCCAAATAAGAGAAATTTCTACAATTTTGTTCCAAAAAAAGGTAAATTCCTGCAATTTTGCCCCAAAATAAAGAAAATTTCTGGAATTTTGCCCCAAAATAAGGAGAATTTCTAATTTTTGCCCCAAAATATAGAGAATTTCTGCCTTTTGCCCCAAAATTAGGGGAATTTCTGCAATTTTGCTCCAAAATATGGGAAATTTCTGCCTTTTTGCCCGAAAATAAAGGGAATGTTTTCTTTTTTGCCATAAAAAAGGGAAATTTCTTCATTTTTGCCCCAAAATATGGGGATTTTCCGCCTTTTTGACTTAAAATAAGTGCAATTTCTGCCTTTTCCCTAAAAATAAAAAAAATTTCTGTCTTTTTGCATCAAAATAAGGGGAATTTCTGACTTTTTGCCCGAAAATAAGGGGAATTTCAGCCTTTTTACCTCAAAATAAGGGGAATTTCTTACTTTTTGCCCCAAAATATAGGGAATTTCTGCCTTTTTCCCCCAAAATAAAAAAAAATTCTGCAATTTTGTACCAAAATAAAAGAAGTTTCTGCTTTTTTGCCCCAAAATAAGAAAATTTCTGCCATTTTTCTGAAATAAGTGAAATTTCTGCAATTTTGCCTCAAAATAAGGGAAATTTCTGCAATTTTGCCCCAATGTAAAGGAAATTTCTGCAATTTTGCCCCAAAATAAGGCGAATTTCTGACTGTTTGCTCTCAAAAAAAGGAGATTTTCTGTCTTTTTGCCCCAAAATAAGGAGAATTTCTGCTTTTTTGCCCGAAAATCATGAGAATTTCTGCAATTTTGCTTTAAAATACGGTTAATTTCTGCCTTTTAGCCACAAAATAAAGGGAATTTCTGCATTTTCCCCCAATATTTGGGGAATTTCTGCATTTTACCTCCAAATAAGGGGAATTTCTGCATTTTACCTCAAAATAAGAAGAATTTCTGCCTTTTGCACCAAAATATGGGAATTTCTGATTTTTGCTCAAAAATAAGGAAAATTTCTTCAATTTTGTACCATAATAAAAGAAATTTCTGCTTTTTGCCCCAAAATAGGGGAATTTCTAAATTTTTGCCCTGAAATAAATGAAATTTCTGCAATTTTGCCCCAAAATAAGGGAAATTTTTGCCTTTTTGCCCCAAAATAAAGGGAATTTCTTCCTTTTGCCCCAAAATATGGGGAATTTCTGCCTTTTTGCCAGAAAATAAGAAGAATGCATAACTTTTTGCCAAAAAAGGGAAATTTCTTTATTTTTGCTTCAAAATAAGTGAAATTTCTGCTTCTTTGCCTCTAAATAAGTGGAATTTCTGTCTTTTTCCCCCAAAACAAGGGGATTTCTGTCTTTTTTGCCCCAAAATAAGAAAAATTTCTGACTTATTACCTTGAAATAAGTGAAATTTCTGCAATTTTGCCCCAATATAAAAGAAATTTCTACCTTTTTGCCCCCAAATAAGGGGAATTTTAGCCTTTTTACCTCAAAATATAAGGAATTTCTGAATTTTGGCACAAAATATTAAGAATTTCTGCATTTTTGCCCCAAAATAAGGAAAATCTGCCTTTTTTCCCTGAAATAAGTGAAATTTCTGCAATTTTGCCCCAAAATAAGTGAAATTTCTGCAATTTTGCCCCAAAATAAGGGAAATTTCTAGAATTTTGCCCCAAAATAAGTGGAATTTTTGAGTTTTGCCCCAAAATATGGAGAATTTCTGCCTTTTTGCCCCACAATTAGTGAAATTTCTGCAATTTTGCCCTAAAATAAGGGAAATTTCTGCAATTTTTCCCCATAATAAGGGAAATTTCTGCTATTTTGCCCCCAAATAAAGAGAATTTCTGTTTTTTGGCCACACAATTAAGGAAATTTCTGCAATTTTGCCCCAAAATAAGGGGAATTTCTGCTTTTTGCCCCGAAATATAGGGAATTTCTGCCTTTTTGTTCGAAAATAATAAGAATGCATACCTTTTTGCCATAAAAAAGGAAAATTTCTTCATTTTTTGATCCAAAATAATGGGAACTTTTGCCTTTTTGCATCTAAATAAGTGGAATTTCTGTCTTTTTCCCCTAAAACAAAGGGAATTTCTGTCTTTTTTGCACCAAAATAAGGAAAATTTCTTACTTATTACCATCAAATAATTAAATTTCTGCAAATTTACTCCAAAATAAGGGAAATTTTTTCCTTTTGGCCCAAAATATGGGGAATTTCAGCATTTTACCTCAAAATAAGGGAAATTTCTGATTTTTGCACCAAAATATGGACAATTTCTGCCTTTTTCCCCCAAAATAAAGACAATTTCTGCATTTTTGCACCAATATTAGGGGAATTTCTGCAATTTTGCTCCTAAATACGGGTCATTTCTTCCTTTTTGCCCGAAATTAATTGGAATTTCTGCCTTTTTCTCCCGAAATAAGTGAAATTTCTTCATTTTTCGCCAAAAATTAGGGATTTCATCTTTTTGCCCCAAAATAAGGGGAATTTCTGCCTTTTTGCCCGAAAATAAGGGGAATGCATACCTTTTTGCCATAAAAAGGGGAAATTTCTTCATTTTTGCTCCAAAATAACGAAATTTCTTCTTTTTTGCCTCTAAATAAGTGGAATTTCTCTCTTTTTTTCCCAAAACAAAGAGAATTTCTGTCTTTTTGCCTCAAAATAAAGAACATTTCGGCCTTTTTTTTCTGAAATAAGGGAAATTTCTGCAATTATGCCCCAACATAAGGGAAATTTCTGCCTTTTTGCCCCCAAATAAGGGGAATTCCATCCTTTTTACCTCAAAATAAGGGGAATTTCTGCATTTTTGCAACAAAATATTAGGAATTTCTGCCTTTTTGCCCCAAAATAAGGAAAATTTCTGCCTTTTTTCCCTGAAATAATTGAAATTTCTGCAATTTTTCCCCAAAATAAGTGAAATTTCTGCCTTTTTGCCCCCAAATAAAGGGGAATTTCAACCTTTTTGCCCACAAATAAGGGGAATTTCAACCTTATTACCTCTAAATAAGGGAAATTTCTGCCTTTTTGCCACAAAATATACAGAATTTCTGCCTTTTTCCCCAAAATAAGGAAATTTACTGCAATTTTGCCCCAAATAAGGGGAATTTCTCCCTTTTTGCCCCAAAATGTATTAAATATCATCCTTTTTACCTAAAAATAAGTGAAATTTCTGCAATTTTGCCCCAAATAAGGGAAATTTCTGAAATTTTGCCCCAAAATAAAGTAAATTTCTGCAATTTTGCCCAAAAATAAAGGAAATTTCTGCCTTTTTGTCCCCAAAGAAGGAGTATTTCAGCCTTTTTACCTCAAAATAAGGGGAATTTCTGCATTTTTGCCACAAAATATAAGGAATTTCTGCCTTTTTGCCTCAAAATAAGGAAAATTTCTGCATTTTTTCCCAGAAATAAGTGAAATTTATGCAATTTTGCCCCAAAATAAGTGGAATTTCTGAGTTTTGCCCCAAAAAAAGGAGAATTTCTGTCTTTTTGCCCCAACATATAGGGAATTTCTCCCTTTTTGCCCCACAATTAGGGGAATTTCGGCAATTTTGCTCCAAAATACGGGGAATTTCTGCCTTTTTGCCTGAAAATAAGGGGAATGCATATTTTTTTGCCATATAAAATGGAAATTTCTTCATTTTTGCTCCAAAATAAGGAGAATTTCTGCCTTTTTGCCTCTAAATATGTGGAATTTCTTTCTTTTTCCTTAAAAACAAAAGGAATTTCTGTCTTTTTTGCCCCAAAATAAGGGGAATTTCTGACTTATTACCCTGAAATAAGTAAAATTTCTGCAATTTTGTCCCAAAATAAGGGAAATTTCTGCCTTTTTGCCCCCAAATAAGGAAAATTTCAGCCTTTTTACCTCAAAATAAAAGAAATTTCTCCATTTTTGCCACAAAATTTACGGAATTTCTGCCTTTTTGCCCCGTCATAAGGAAAATTTCTGCAATTTTGCCCAAAATAAGGGGAATTTCTCCTTTTTTGCCCCCAAAAAGGCAATTTCAGCCTTTTTTCCTGAATATAAGTGAAATTACTGCAATTTTGCCCAAAATAAGGTAAATTTCTGCAATTTTGCCCCAAAATAAAGGAAATTCCTGGAATTTTGCCCCAAAATTAGGGGAATTTCTGCAATTTTGCTCCAAAATACAGGGAATTTCTTCCTTTTTGCCTGAAAATAAGGGGAATGCATACGTTTTTGCCATAAAAAAGTGAAATTTCTTCATTTTTGCTCCAAAATAATGTGAATTTCTTCCTTTTTGCCTCTAAATAAGTGGAATTTCTGTCTTTTTTTCCCAAAACAAAGAAAACTTCTGTCTTTTTGCCCCAAAATAAAGAAAATTTCAGCCTTTTTTTCCTGAAATAAGTGAAATTTTTTAAATTTTGCCCCAAATAAGGGAAATTTCTTCCTTTTTGCCCCCAAATAAGGGGAATTCCAGCCTTTTTACCTCAAAATATGGGGATTTTCTGCATTTTTTCCACAAAATATTAGGAATTTCTGCTTTTTGCCACAAAATAAGGAAAATTTCTGACTTTTTTCCCTGAAATAAATGAAATTTCTGCAATTTTGCCCCAAAATAAGTGAAATTTCTGCCTTTTTGCCCCCAAATAAGGGGAATTTCAGCCTTTTTGCCCCCAAATAATGGGAATTTCAGCCTTTTTGCCCCCAAATAAAGGGAATTTCAACCTTATTACCTCTAAATAATGGAAATTTCTGTCTTTTTGCCACAAAATATACAGAATTTCTGCCTTTTTGCTCCAAAATAAGGAAAATTACTGCAATTTTGCCCCAAATAAGGGGAATTTCTCCCTTTTTGCCCCAAAATAAATTAAATATCCACTTTTTTTACTATAAAATAATTGAAATTGCTGCAATTTTGCCCCAAAAAAGGGAAATTTCTGAAATTTTGCCCCAAAATAAAGAAAATTTCTGGAATTTTGCCCCAAAATATGGGGAATTTCTGATTTTTGCCCCAAAATAAAGGGAATTTCTGCCTTTTGCCCCAAAATTAGGGGAATTTCTGGAATTTTGCTCCCAAATACGGGGAATTTCTGCCTTTTTGACCAAAAATAAGGGGAATGCTTACATTTTGCCATAAAAAAGTGAAATTTCTTCATTTTTGCTTCAAATTAAGGGGAATTTCTGCCTTTTTGCCTCTAAATAAGTGGAATTTCTTTCTTTTTCCCCCAAAACAAAGGGAATTTCTGTCTTTTTTACCTCAAAATAAGGAGAATTTCTAAATTATTACCCTGAAATAATTGAAATTTCTGCAATTTTGACCCAAAATAAGGGAAATTTCTGCATTTTTCCCCCAAATAAAAGGAATTTCAGCCTTTTTATCTCAAAATAAGGGGAATTTCTGCGTTTTTGCCACAAAATATTAGGAATTTCTGCCTTTTTGCCCCAAAATAAGGAAAATTTCTGCATTTTTCCCTGAAATAAATGAAATTTCTGCAATTTTACCTAAAATAAGTGGAATTTCTGAGTTTTGCCTCAAAATAAGGAGAATTTCTGTCTTTATGCCTCAACATATAGAGAATTTCTGCCTTTTTGCCCCAAAAACAGGGGAATTTCTGCAATTTTGCTCCAAAATACGGTGAATTTCGGCCTTTTTCCCCGAAAATAAGGGGAATGCATAGCTTTTTGCCATATAAAAGGGAAATTTCTTCATTTTTGCCCCAAAATAAGGAGAATTTCTGCCTTTTTGCCTCTAAATAAGTGGAATTTCTGTCTTTTTCCCCCAAAACAAAGAGAATTGCTGTCTTTTTTGCCCCAAAATAAGGGGAATTTCTGACTTATTACCCAGAAATAAGTAAAATTTCTGCAATTTTGTCCCAAAATAAGGGAAATTTCTGCTTTTTTGCCCCCAAATAAGGAGAATTTCAGCCTTTTTACCTCAAAATAAGGGGAATTTCTGCATTTTTGCCACAAAATTTACAGAATTTCTGCCTTTTTGCCCTATAATAAGGAAAATTTCTACAATTTTGCCCCAAAATAAGAGGAATTTCTCCTTTTTTGCCCCAAAATAAAGGAAATTTCAGCTTTTTTAGCTGAAGATAAGTGAAATTACTGCAATTTTGCCCCAAATATGGGAAATTTCTGCAATTTTGCCCCAAAATAAGGTAAATTTCTGCAATATTGCCCCAAAATAAAGGAAATTTCTGGAATTTTGCTCCAAAAAAGGGGAATTTCTGATTTTTACCCCAAAATAAAGGGAATTTCTGTCTTTTGCCCCAAAATTAGGGGAATTTCTGCAATTTTGCTCCAAAATACAGGGAATTTCTGCTTGTTTGCCCGAAAATAAGGGGAATGTTTACCTTTTTGCCATAAAAAAGTGAAATTTCTTCATTTTTGCTCCCAAATAAGGGGAATTTCTGCCTTTTTGCCTCTAAATAAGTGGAATTTCTGTCTTTTTCCCCCAAAACAAAGGAAATTTCTAACTTTTTTGCCCCCAAATATTGGGAATTTCTGACTTATTACTCTGAAATAAGTGAAACTTCTGCAATTTTGCCCCAAAATAAGGTGAATTTCTGCCTTTTTGCCCCCAAATGAGTGGAATTTCAGCCTTTTTACCACAAAATAAGGGGAATTTTTGCATTTTTGCCAGAAAATATTAGGAATTTTTGCATTTTTGCCCTAAAATAAGGAAAATTTCTGCCTTTTTTCCCTGAAATAAGTGAAATTTCTGCAATTTTGCCCCAAAATAAGTGGAATTTCTGAGTTTTGCCCCAAAATAAGGAGAATTTCTGTCTTTTTGCCCCAAAATATAGAGAATTTCTACCTTATTGCCCCACAATTAGTGGAATTTCTGCAATTTTGCTCCAAAATACGAAGAATTTCTGCCTTTTTGCCCAACAATTAGGGGAATTTCTGCAATTTTGCTCCAAAATACAGGGAATTTCTGCCTTTTTGCCTGAAAATAAGGGGAATGCATACCTTTTTGCCATAGAAAAAGGAAATTTCTTCATTTTTGCTTCAAAATAAGGGGAATTTCTGCCTTTTTGCCTCTAAATAAGTGGAATTTCTGTCTTTTTTCCCAAAACAAAGAGAATTTCTGTCTTTTTGCCACAAAATAAGAAAAATTTCTAACTTATCACCCAGAAATAAGTGAAATTTCTGCAATTATGCCCCAAAATAAGGGAAATTTTTGCCTTTTTGCCCTGAAATATGTGAAATTTCTGCAATTTTACCCCAAAATAAGGTGAATTTCGGCCTTTTTGCCCCAAAATAATGGGAATTTCTGCTTTTTTGCCCCAATATAAGAAAAAATTTTGCTTTTTTTCTCTGAAATAAGTGAAATTTCTGCAATTTTGCCCTAAAATAAGGGAAATTTCTGCAATTTTTCCCCATAATAAGGGAAATTTCTGCAATTTTGCCCAGAAATAAGGGGAATTTCTGTCTTTTTTCCCCCAAAACAAAGGGAATTTCTGTCTTTTTTGCCCCAAAATAAGAGGACTTTCTTCCTTTTTGCCCCAAAATAAAGGAAATTTCAGTCTTTTTACCTGAAAATAAGTGAAATTTCTGCAATTTTGCCCCAAATAAGAAAAATTTCTGCAATTTAGCTCCAAAATAAAGTAAATTCCTGCAATTTTGCCCCCAAAAAAAGAAATTTCTGGAATTTTGCCCCAAAATAAGGGGAATTTCTGATTTTTGCCCCAAAATAAAGGTAATTTCTGCCTTTTGCCCCAAAATTAGGGGAATTTCTGCAATTTTGCTCCAAAATACGGGGAATTTCTGCCTTTTTGCCTGAAAATAATGGGAATGCATACCTTTTTGCCATAAAAAGGTAAATTTCTTCATTTTTGCTCCAAAATAAGGGGAATTTCTGCATTTTTGCCTTTAAATAAGTGGAATTTCTGTCTTTTTCCCCCAAAACAAAGGGAATTTCTGTCTTTTTTGCCCCAAAATAAGGGGAATTTCTGACTTATTACCCTGAAAAAAGTAAAATTTCTGCAATTTTGCCCAGAAATAAAGGAAATTTCTGCAATTTTGCACCAATGTAAAGGAAATTTCTGCAATTTTGCCTCAATGTAAAGGAATTTCTGAATCTTTGCTGCCCAAAAAAGGAGATTTTCTGTCTTTTTGCCCCAAAATAAGGAGAATTTCTGCCTTTTTGCCTGAAAATTATGAGAATTTCTGCAATTTTGCTTCAAAATACGGGGAATTTCTGCTTTTTATCCCGAAAGTAAGGGGAATGTATACCTTTTGCCACAAAAAAGGAAAATTTCTTCATTTTTGCCCTAAAATAAGAGGAATTTCTGCCTTTTTACCTCAAAATAAAAAAAAATTCTGCCTTTTTACCCCAAAATGAACGGAATTTCTGTTTTTTTGCCACAAAATAAAAGGAATTTTTAAATTATGCCCTGAAATAAGTGAAATTTCTGCAATTTTGCCAGAAAATAAAAGAAATTTCTGCCTTTTTGCCACAAAATAAGGGGAATTTCTGTCTTTTTGCCACAAAATAAGGGAAATTTCTGCATTTTTGCCCCCAAATAATAGGAATTTCAGCCTTTTTACCTCAAAATTAGGGGAATTTCTGCATTTTTGCCACAAAATATTAAGAATTTCTGCATTTTTACCCCAAAATAAGGAAAATTTCTGCCTTTTTTCCCTGAAATAAGTGAAATTTCTGCAGTTTTGCCCCAAAATAAGTGAAATTTCTGCAATTTTGCTCCAAAATAAGGGAAATTTCTGGAATTTTGCCCCAAAATAAGTGGAATTTCTGAGTTTTGCCCCAAAATAAGGAGAATTTCTGTCTTTTTGCCCCACCATATAGGGAATTTCTGCCTTTTTGCCCCACAATTAGGAAAATTTCTGCAATTTTGCTCCAAAATACGGGGAATTTCTGCCTTTTTGCCCGAAAATAAGGGGAATGCATAACTTTTTGCCATAAAAAAGGGAAATTTCTTCATTTTTGCTCAAAAATAAGGGGAATTTCTGCATTTTTGCCTCTAAATAAGTGGAATTTCTGTCTTTTTTCCCCAAAACAAAGGAAATTTCTGTCTTTTTTGCCCCAAAAAAGGGGAATTTCTGACTTATTACCCTGAAATTAGTGAAATTTCTGCAATTTTGCCCCAAATTAAGGGAAATTTCTGCCTTTTTGCCCTAAAATATGTGAAATTTCTGCAATTTTACCCCCAAATAAGGTGAATTTCTGCGTTTTTGCCCCAAAATAATGGGAATTTCTGCCTTTTTGCCCAAAAATAAGAAAAATTTTTGCTTTTATTCTCTGAAATAAGTGAAATTTGTGCAATTTTGCCTTAAAATAAAGGAAATTTCTGCAATTTTTCCCCATAATAAGGGAAATTTCTGCAATTTTGCCCCAAAATAAGGGGAATTTCTATCTTTTTGCCCCAAATTAAAGGAAATTTCAGCCTTTTTACCTGAAAATATGTGAAATTTCTGAAATTTTGCCCCAAATAAGCGAAATTTCTTCAATTATGCCCCAAAATAATTTAGATTCCTGCAATTTTGCCACCCAAAAAAAGAAAATTTCTAGAATTTTGCCCACAAATAAGGGGAATTTCTGATTTTTACCTCAAAATAAAGGGAATTTCTGCCTTTTGCCCCAAAATTAGGGGAATTTCTGCAATTTTGCTCCAAAATACGGGGAATTTCTACCTTTTTGCCTGAAAATAATGGGAATGCATACCTTTTTGCCATAAAAAAGAAAATTTCTTCATTTTTGCTCCAAAATAAAGGGAAATTCTGCCTTTTTGCCTCTAAATAAGTGGAATTTCTGTCTTTTCCCCACAAAACAAAGGGAATTTCTGTCTTTTTTCACCAAAATAAGGGGAATTTCTAACTTATTACCCTGAAATAGGTGAAATTTCTGCAATTTTTCCCCAAAATAAGGGAAATTTCTGCAATTATGCTTCAATGTAAAGGAAATTTTTGCAATTTTGCCCCAAAATAAGAAGAATTTCTGACTGTTTGCTCCCGAAAAAAGAAGATTTTCTGTCTTTTTGCCTCAAAATAAGGAGAATTTCTGCCTTTTTGCCCGAAAATTATGAGAATTTCTGCAATTTTGCTTAAAAATACGGGGAACTTCTGCTTTTTATCCCAAAAGTAAGGGGAATGTATACGTTTTGCCACAAAAAAGGAAAATTTCTTCATTTTTGCCCCAAAATAAGAGGAATTTCTGCCTTTTTCCCTCAAAATAAGTGAAATTTTTGCCTTTTGACTCAAAAATAAACAGAATTTCTGTCTTTTTGCCTCAAAATAAAAGGAATATTTGAATTATGCCCTGAAATAAGTGAAATTTCTGCAATTTAGCCCCAAAATAAAAGAAATTTCTGCCTTTTTGAAACAAAATAAGGGGAATTTCTGTAGTTTTGCCCCAAAATAAGGGAAATTTCTGCCTTTTTGCCTCCAAATAAAAAAAATTTCAGCCTTTTTACCTCAAAATAAAGGGAATTCCTGCATTTTTGCCACCAAATATTAAGAATTTCTGCATTTTTGCCCCAAAATAAGGAAAATTTCTGCCTTTTTTCTCAGAAATAAGTGAAATTTCTGCTATTTTGCCCCAAAATAAGTGAAATTTCTGCAATTTTGCTCCAAAATGAGGGAAATTTCTGGAATTTTGCCCCAAAATAAGTGGAATTTCTGATTTTTGCCCCAAAATAAGGAGAATTTCTGTCTTTTTGCCCCACTATATAGGGAATTTCTGCCCTTTTGCCCCACAATTAAAAAAATTTCTGCAATTTTGCTCCAATATACGGGGAATTTCTGCCTTTTTGCCAGAAAATAAGGGGAATGCATAACTTTTTGCCATAAAAAAGGGAAATTTATTCATTTTTGCTCCAAAATAAGGGGAATTTCTGCCTTTTTGCCTCTAAATAAGTGGAATTTCTGCAATTTTCCCCCAAAATACAGGGAATTTCTGTTATTTTTGCCCCAAAATAAGGGGAATTTCTGCCTTTTTGCCCGAAAATTATGAGAATTTCTGCAATTTTGCTTCAAAATACGGGGAATTTCTGCTTTTTATCCCGGAAGTAAGGGGAATGTATACCTTTTGCCACAAAAAAGGGAAATTTCTTCATTTTTGCCCCAGAATAAGAGGAATTTCTGCCTTTTAACATAAAAATAAGTGAAATTTCTTCTTTTTTACCCAAAAATAAATGGAATTTCTGTCTTTTTGCCCCAAAATAAAAGGAATTTTTGAGTTATGCCCTGAAATAAGTGATATTTCTGCAATTATGCCCCAAAATAAAAGAAATTTCTGCCTTTTTGCCACAAAATAAGGGGAATTTCAGTCTTTTTGCCCCAAAATAAGGGAAATTTATGCCTTTTTGCCCTCAAATAAGGGGAATTTCAGCCTTTTTTCCTCAAAATAAGGGGAATTTCTGCATTTTTGCCACAAAATATTAAGAATTTCTGCATTTTTTGCACCAAAATAAGGAAAATTTCTGCCTTTTTTTTGAAATAAGTGAAATTTCTGCAATTTTGCCCCAAAATAAGGGAAATTTCTGCAATTTTGCCCCAAAATAAAGGAAATTTCTGCCTTTTTGCCCTGAAATATGTGAAATTTCTGCAATTTTACCACAAAATAAGTTGAATTTCTGTTTTTTTGCCCTAAAATAATGAGCATTTTTGCCTTTTTGCCCCAAAATAAGAAAAATTTTTGCGTTTTTTCTCTGAAATAAGTGAAATTTCTGCAATTTTGCCCCAAAATAAGGAAAATTTCTGCAATTTTGCCCCAAAATAAGGGAAATTTCTGGAATTTTGCACCAAAATAAGTGGAATTTCTGAGTTTTGTCCCAAAATAAGGAGAATTTCTCTTTTTTTGCCCCAACATATAGGGAATTTCTGCCTTTTTGCCCGACAATTAGGGGAATTTCTGCAATTTTGCTCCAAAATACGGGGAATTTCTGTTTTTTTGCCCGAAAACAAGGGAAATGCATAACTTGTTGCCATAAAAAAGGGAAATTTCTTCATTTTTACTCCAAAATAAGGGGAATTTCTTCTTTTTTGCCTCTAAATAAGTGGAATTTCTGTCTTTTTCCCCCAAAACAAAGGGAATTTATGTCTTTTTTGCCCCAAAATGAGGGGAATTTCTGACTTATTACCCTGAAATAAGTAAAATTTTTGCAATTTTGTCCCAAAATAAGGGAAATTTCTGCTTTTTTGCCCCCAAATAAGGGGAATTTCAGCCTTTTACCTCAAAATAAGGGGAATTTCTGCATTTTTGCCACAAAATTTACAGAATTTCTGCCTTTTTGCCCCATAATAAAGAAAATTTATACAATTTTGCCCCAAAATAAGAGGAATTTCTCCTTTTTTGCCCAAAAACAAAGGAAATTTCAGCCTTTTTACCTGAAGATAAGTGAAATTACAGCAATTTTGCCCCAAATAAGGGAAATTTCTGCAATTTTGCCCCAAAAAAAGGTAAATTTCTGCAATATTGCCCCAAAATAAAGGAAATTTCTGGAATTTTGCCCCAAAATAAGGGGAATTTCTGATTTTTACCCCAAAATAAAGGGAATTTCTGCCTTTTGCCCCAAAATTAGGGGATTTTCTGCAATTTTGCTCCAAAAAACAGGGAATTTCTGCCTGTTTGCCCGAAAATAAGGGGAATGCATACCTTTTTGCCATAAAAAAGTGAAATTTCTTTATTTTTGCTCAAAAATAAAAGGAATTTCTGCATTTTTGCCTCTAAATAAGTTGAATTTCTGTCTTTTTTTCCCAAAACAAAGGGAATTTCTGACTTTTTTGCCCCCAAATAATAGGAATTTCTGACTTATTACTCAGAAATAAGTAAAATTTCTGCAATTTTGCCCCAAAATAAGGTGAATTTCTGCCTTTTTGCCCCCAAATGAGGGGAATTTCAGACTTTTTACCACAAAATAAGGGGAATTTTTGCATTTTTGCCACAAAATATTAAGAATTTCTGCATTTTTGCCCCAAAATAAGGAAAATTTCTGCCTTTTTTCCCTGAAATAAGTGAAATTTCTGCAATTTTGCCCCAAAATAAGTGGAATTTCTGAGTTTTGCCCCAAAATAAGGAGAATTTCTGTCTTTTTGCCCCAAAATATAGAGAATTTCTACCTTATTGCCCCACAATTAGGGGAATTTCTTCAATTTTGCTCCAAAATAAGAAGAATTTCTGCCTTTTTGCCCAACAATTAGGGGAATTTCTGCAATTTTGCTCCAAAATACGGGGAATTTCTGCCTTTTTGCCTGAAAATAATGGGAATGCATAACTTTTTGCCCTAAAGAGGGAAATTTCTTCATTTTTGCTACAAAATAAGGGGGAATTTCTGCCTTTTTGCCTCTAAATAAGTGGAATTTCTGTATTTTTCCCCCAAAAAAATAGAATTTCTGTCTTTTTTGCCCCAAAATAAGGGGAATTTCTGACTTATCACTCTGAAATAAGTGAAATTTCTGCAATTTTGCCCCAAAATAAGGAAAATTTTTGCCTTTTTGCTCTGAAATATATGAAATTTCTGCAATTTTACCCCAAAATAAGGTAAATTTCTGCGTTTTTGCCCCAAAATAATGGGAATTTCTGCCTTTTTGCCCAAAAATAAGAAAAATTTTTTCTTTTTTTCTCTGAAATAAGTGAAATTTGTGCAATTTTTGCCTTAAAATAAAGGAAATTTCTGCAATTTTTCCCCATAATAAGGGAAATTTCTGCAATTTTGCCCCAAAATAAGGGGAATTTCTTTCTTTTTGCCCCAAATTAAAGAAATTTCAGCCTTTTTACCTGAATATATGTGAAATTTCTGCAATTTTGCCCCAAATAAGGGAAATTTCTGCAATTATGCCCCAAAATAATGTAGATTCCTGCAATTTTGCCCCCCAAAAAAAGAAAATTTCTAGAATTTTTCCCCAAAATAAGGGGAATTTCTGATTTTTACCCCGATATAAAGGGAATTTCTGCCTTTTGCCCCAAAATTAGGGGAATTTCTGCAATTTTGCCCCAAAATAAGGTAAATTTCTGCAATATTGCCCCAAAATAAAGGAAATTTCTGGAATTTTGCTCCAAAATAAGGGGAATTTCTGATTTTTACCCCAAAATAAAGGGAATTTCTGCCTTTTGCCCCAAAATTAGGGGATTTTCTGCAATTTTGCTCCAAAATACAGGGAATTTCTGCCTGTTTGCCCGAAAATAAGGGGAATGCATACCTTTTTGCCATAAAAAAGTGAAATTTCTTTATTTTTGCTCAAAAATAAAAGGAATTTCTGCATTTTTGCCTCTAAATAAGTTGAATTTCTGTCTTTTTTTCCCAAAACAAAGGGAATTTCTGACTTTTTTGCCCCCAAATAATAGGAATTTCTGACTTATTACTCAGAAATAAGTAAAATTTCTGCAATTTTGCCCCAAAATAAGGTGAATTTCTGCCTTTTTGCCCCCAAATGAGGGGAATTTCAGACTTTTTACCACAAAATAAGGGGAATTTTTGCATTTTTGCCACAAAATATTAAGAATTTCTGCATTTTTGCCCCAAAATAAGGAAAATTTCTGCCTTTTTTCCCTGAAATAAGTGAAATTTCTGCAATTTTGCCCCAAAATAAGTGGAATTTCTGAGTTTTGCCCCAAAATAAGGAGAATTTCTGTCTTTTTGCCCCAAAATATAGAGAATTTCTACCTTATTGCCCCACAATTAGGGGAATTTCTTCAATTTTGCTCCAAAATAAGAAGAATTTCTGCCTTTTTGCCCAACAATTAGGGGAATTTCTGCAATTTTGCTCCAAAATACGGGGAATTTCTGCCTTTTTGCCTGAAAATAATGGGAATGCATAACTTTTTGCCCTAAAGAGGGAAATTTCTTCATTTTTGCTACAAAATAAGGGGGAATTTCTGCCTTTTTGCCTCTAAATAAGTGGAATTTCTGTATTTTTCCCCCAAAAAAATAGAATTTCTGTCTTTTTTGCCCCAAAATAAGGGGAATTTCTGACTTATTACTCTGAAATAAGTGAAATTTCTGCAATTTTGCCCCAAAATAAGGAAAATTTTTGCCTTTTTGCTCTGAAATGTATGAAATTTCTGCAATTTTACCCCAAAATAAGGTGAATTTCTGCGTTTTTGCCCCAAAATAATGGGAATTTCTGCCTTTTTGCCCAAAAATAAGAAAAATTTTTTCATTTTTCTCTGAAATAAGTGAAATTTGTGCAATTTTGCCTTAAAATAAAGGAAATTTCTGCAATTTTTCCCCATAATAAGGGAAATTTCTGCAATTTTGCCCCAAAATAAGGGGAATTTCTTTCTTTTTGCCCCAAATTAAAGGAAATTTCAGCCTTTTTACCTGAATATATGTGAAATTTCTGCAATTTTGCCCCAAATAAGGGAAATTTCTGCAATTATGCCCCAAAATAATGTAGATTCCTGCAATTTTGCCCCCCAAAAAAAGAAAATTTCTAGAATTTTTCCCCAAAATAAGGGGAATTTCTGATTTTTACCCCGATATAAAGGGAATTTCTGCCTTTTGCCCCAAAATTAGGGGAATTTCTGCAATTTTGCCCCAAAATAAAGAAAATTTCTGCAATATTGCCCCAAAATAAAGGAAATTTCTGGAATTTTGCTCCAAAAAAGGGGAATTTCTGATTTTTACCCCAAAATAAAGGGAATTTCTGCCTTTTGCCCCAAAATTAGGGGATTTTCTGCAATTTTGCTCCAAAATACAGGGAATTTCTGCCTGTTTGCCCGAAAATAAGGGGAATGCATACCTTTTTGCCATAAAAAAGTGAAATTTCTTTATTTTTGCTCAAAAATAAAAGGAATTTCTGCATTTTTGCCTCTAAATAAGTTGAATTTCTGTCTTTTTTTCCCAAAACAAAGGGAATTTCTGACTTTTTTGCCCCCAAATAATAGGAATTTCTGACTTATTACTCAGAAATAAGTAAAATTTCTGCAATTTTGCCCCAAAATAAGGTGAATTTCTGCCTTTTTGCCCCCAAATGAGGGGAATTTCAGACTTTTTACCACAAAATAAGGGGAATTTTTGCATTTTTGCCACAAAATATTAAGAATTTCTGCATTTTTGCCCCAAAATAAGGAAAATTTCTGCCTTTTTTCCCTGAAATAAGTGAAATTTCTGCAATTTTGCCCCAAAATAAGTGGAATTTCTGAGTTTTGCCCCAAAATAAGGAGAATTTCTGTCTTTTTGCCCCAAAATATAGAGAATTTCTACCTTATTGCCCCACAATTAGGGGAATTTCTTCAATTTTGCTCCAAAATAAGAAGAATTTCTGCCTTTTTGCCCAACAATTAGGGGAATTTCTGCAATTTTGCTCCAAAATACGGGGAATTTCTGCCTTTTTGCCTGAAAATAATGGGAATGCATAACTTTTTGCCCTAAAGAGGGAAATTTCTTCATTTTTGCTACAAAATAAGGGGGAATTTCTGCCTTTTTGCCTCTAAATAAGTGGAATTTCTGTATTTTTCCCCCAAAAAAATAGAATTTCTGTCTTTTTTGCCCCAAAATAAGGGGAATTTCTGACTTATCACTCTGAAATAAGTGAAATTTCTGCAATTTTGCCCCAAAATAAGGAAAATTTTTGCCTTTTTGCTCTGAAATATATGAAATTTCTGCAATTTTACCCCAAAATAAGGTGAATTTCTGAGTTTTTGCCCCAAAATAATGGGAATTTCTGCCTTTTTGCCCAAAAATAAGAAAAATTTTTTCTTTTTTTCTCTGAAATAAGTGAAATTTGTGCAATTTTGCCTTAAAATAAAGGAAATTTCTGCAATTTTTCCCCATAATAAGGGAAATTTCTGCAATTTTGCCCCAAAATAAGGGGAATTTCTGATTTTTACCCCAAAATAAAGGGAATTTCTGCCTTTTGCCCCAAAATTAGGGGATTTTCTGCAATTTTGCTCCAAAATACAGGGAATTTCTGCCTGTTTGCCTGAAAATAAGGGGAATGCATACCTTTTTGCCATAAAAAAGTGAAATTTCTTTATTTTTGCTCAAAAATAAAAGGAATTTCTGCATTTTTGCCTCTAAATAAGTTGAATTTCTGTCTTTTTTTCCCAAAACAAAGGGAATTTCTGACTTTTTTGCCCCCAAATAATAGGAATTTCTGACTTATTACTCAGAAATAAGTAAAATTTCTGCAATTTTGCCCCAAAATAAGGTGAATTTCTGCCTTTTTGCCCCCAAATGAGGGGAATTTCAGACTTTTTACCACAAAATAAGGGGAATTTTTGCATTTTTGCCACAAAATATTAAGAATTTCTGCATTTTTGCCCCAAAATAAGGAAAATTTCTGCCTTTTTTCTCTGAAATAAGTGAAATTTCTGCAATTTTGCCCCAAAATAAGTGGAATTTCTGAGTTTTGCCCCAAAATAAGGAGAATTTCTGTCTTTTTGCCCCAAAATATAGAGAATTTCTACCTTATTGCCCCACAATTAGGGGAATTTCTTCAATTTTGCTCCAAAATAAGAAGAATTTCTGCCTTTTTGCCCAACAATTAGGGGAATTTCTGCAATTTTGCTCCAAAATACGGGGAATTTCTGCCTTTTTGCCTGAAAATAATGGGAATGCATAACTTTTTGCCCTAAAGAGGGAAATTTCTTCATTTTTGCTACAAAATAAGGGGGAATTTCTGCCTTTTTGCCTCTAAATAAGTGGAATTTCTGTATTTTTCCCCCAAAAAAATAGAATTTCTGTCTTTTTTGCCCCAAAATAAGGGGAATTTCTGACTTATTACTCTGAAATAAGTGAAATTTCTGCAATTTTGCCCCAAAATAAGGAAAATTTTTGCCTTTTTGCTCTGAAATATATGAAATTTCTGCAATTTTACCCCAAAATAAGGTGAATTTCTGCGTTTTTGCCCCAAAATAATGGGAATTTCTGCCTTTTTGCCCAAAAATAAGAAAAATTTTTTCTTTTTTTCTCTGAAATAAGTGAAATTTGTGCAATTTTGCCTTAAAATAAAGGAAATTTCTGCAATTTTTCCCCATAATAAGGGAAATTTCTGCAATTTTGCCCCAAAATAAGGGGAATTTCTTTCTTTTTGCCCCAAATTAAAGGAAATTTCAGCCTTTTTACCTGAATATATGTGAAATTTCTGCAATTTTGCCCCAAATAAGGGAAATTTCTGCAATTATGCCCCAAAATAATGTAGATTCCTGCAATTTTGCCCCCCAAAAAAAGAAAATTTCTAGAATTTTTCCCCAAAATAAGGGGAATTTCTGATTTTTACCCCGATATAAAGGGAATTTCTGCCTTTTGCCCCAAAATTAGGGGAATTTCTGCAATTTTGCTCCAAAATACGGGGAATTTCTGTCTTTTTGCCCGAAAACAAGGGGAATGCATAACTTGTTGCCATAAAAAAGGGAAATTTCTTCATTTTTACTCCAAAATAAGGGGAATTTCTGCCTTTTTGCATCTAAATAAGTGGAATTTCTGTCTTTTTCCCCCAAAACAAAGGGAATTTCTGTATTTTGCCCCAAAATAAGGGGATTTTCTGACTTATTACCCTAAAATAAGTGAAAATTCTGCAATTTTGCCCTTAAATAAGGGAATTCTCTGCCTTTATGCCCTGAAATATGTGAAATTTCTTCAATTTTACCACAAAATAAGGTGAATTTCTGCATTTTTGCCCCAAAATAATGGGAATTTCTGCCGTTTTGCCCCAAAATAAGAAAAATTTTTGCTTTTTTTCTCTTAAATAAGTGAAATTTCTGCAATTTTGCCCTAAAATAAGATCAATTCCTGCATTTTTTCCCCATAATAAGGGAAATGTCTGCAATTTTGCCCCAAAATAAAGAGAATTTCATCCTTTTGCCCCAAAATAAAGGAAATTTCAGCCTTTTTACCTGAAAATAAGTGAAATTTCTGAAATTTTACCCCAAATAGGGGAAATTTCTGCAATTTTGCCCCAATATAATGTAAATTCCTGCAATTTTGCCTTCCAAAAAAAGGAAATTTCTAGAATTTTGCCCCAAAATAAGGGGAATTTCTGATTTTTGCTCCAAAATAAATGGAATTTCTGCCTTTTGCCCAAAAATTAGGGGAATTTCTGCAATTTTGCTCCAAAATACTGGGTATTTCTGCCTTTTTGCCTGAAAATAATGGGAATGCATACCTTTTTGCCATAAAAAGGGAAATTTCTTCATTTTTGCTACAAAATAAGGGGAATTTCTGCCTTTTTGCCTCTAAATAAGTGGAATTTCTGTATTTTTCCCCCCAAAAAAGAGAATTTCTGTCTTTTTTGCCCCAAAATAAGGGGAATTTCTGACTTATTACCCTGAAATAAGTAAAATTTCTGCAATTTTGTCCCAAAATAAGGGAAATTTCTGCTTTTTTGCCCCTAAATAAGGGGAATTTCAGCATTTTTACCTCAAAATAAGGGGAATTTCTGCATTTTTGCCACAAAATTTACAGAATTTCTGCCTTCTTGCCCCATAATAAAGAAAATTTAGACAATTTTGCCCCAAAATAAGAGGAATTTCTCCTTTTTTCCCCAAAATAAAGGAAATTTTAGCCTTTTTACCTGAAGATAAGTGAAATTACTGCAATTTTGCCCCAAATAAAGGAAATTTCTGCAATTTTGCCCCAAAATAAGGTAAATTTCTGCAATATTGCCCCAAAATAAAGGAAATTTCTGGAATTTTGCCCCAAAATAAGGGGAATTTCTGATTTTTACCCCAAAATAAAGGGAATTTCTGCCTTTTGCCCCAAAATTAGGGGAATTTCTGCAATTTTGCTCCAAAATACAGGGAATTTCTGCCTGTTTGCCCGAAAATAAGGGGAATGCATACCTTTTTGCCATAAAAAAGTGAAATTTCTTTATTTTTGCTCAAAAATAAAAGGAATTTCTGCCTTTTTGCCTCTAAATAAGTTGAATTTCTGTCTTTTTTTCCCAAAACAAAGGGAATTTCTGACTTTTTTGCCCCCAAATAATAGGAATTTCTGACTTATTACTCAGAAATAAGTAAAATTTCTGCAATTTTCCCCAAAATAAGGTGAATTTCTGCCTTTTTGCCCCCAAATGAGGGGAATTTCAGACTTTTTACCACAAAATAAGGGGAATTTTTGCATTTTTGCCACAAAATATTAAGAATTTCTGCATTTTTGCCCCAAAATAAGGAAAATTTCTGCCTTTTTTCCCTGAAATAAGTGAAATTTCTGCAATTTTGCCCCAAAATAAGTGGAATTTCTGAGTTTTGCCCCAAAATAAGGAGAATTTCTGTCTTTTTGCCCCAAAATATAGAGAATTTCTACCTTATTGCCCCACAATTAGGGGAATTTCTTCAATTTTGCTCCAAAATAAGAAGAATTTCTGCCTTTTTGCCCAACAATTAGGGGAATTTCTGCAATTTTGCTCCAAAATAAAGGGAATTTCTGCCTTTTTGCCTGAAAATAAGGGGAATGCATACCTTTTTGCCATAGAAAAAGGAAATTTCTTCATTTTTGCTCCAAAATAAGGGGAATTTCTGCCTTTTTGCCTCTAAATAAGTGGAATTTCTGTCTTTTTTCCCAAAACAAAGAGAATTTCTGTCTTTTTGCCCCAACATAAGGAAAATTTCTGACTTATTACTCTGAAATAAGTGAAATTTCTGCAATTTTGCCCCAAAATAAGGAAAATTTTTGCCTTTTTGCTCTGAAATATATGAAATTTCTTCAATTTTACCCCAAAATAAGGTGAATTTCTGCATTTTTGCACAAAAATAATGGGATATTCTGCCTTTTTGCCCAAAAATAAGAAATATTTTTTCTTTTTATCTCTGAAATAAGTGAAATTTGTGCAATTTTGCCTTAAAATAAAGGAAATTTCTGCAATTTTTCTCCATAATAAGGGAAATTTCTGCAATTTTGCCCCAAAATAAGGGGAATTTCTTTCTTTTTGCCCCAAATTAAAGGAAATTTCAGCCTTTTTACCTGAAAATATGTGAAATTTCTGCAATTTTGCCCCAAATAAGGGAAATTTCTGCAATTATGCTCCAAAATAATGTAGATTAATGCAATTTTGCACCCTAAAAAAAGAAAATTTCTAGAATTTTGCCCTAAAATAAGGGGAATTTTTGATTTTTACCCCAAAATAAAGGGAATTTCTGCCTTTTGCCCCAAAATCAGGGGAATTTCTGCAATTTTGCTCCAAAATACAGGGAATTTCTGCCTTTTTGCCTGAAAATAATGGGAATGCATACCTTTTTGCCATAAAAAGGGAAATTTCTTCATTTTTGCTCCAAAATAAAGGGAATTTCTGCCTTTTTGCCTCTAAATAAGTGGAATTTCTGACTTTTTCCCCCAAAACAATGGAAATTTCTGTCTTTTTCCCCCAAAATAAGGGGAATTTCTGACTTATTACCCTAAAATAGGTGAAATTTCTGCAAATTTTCCCCAAAATAAGGGAAATTTCTGCAATTATGCCCCAATGTAAAGGAAATTTTTGCAATTTTGCCCAAAAATAAGGGGAATTTCTGACTGTTTGCTCCCGAAAAAAGAAGATTTTCTGTCTTTTTGCCCTAAAATAAGGAGAATTTCTGCCTTTTTGCCCGAAAATTATGAGAATTTCTGCAATTTTGCTTAAAAAGCGGGGAATTTCTGCTTTTTATTCCAAAAGTAAGGGGAATGTATACCTTTTGCCACAAAAAAGGGAAATTTCTTCATTTTTGCCCCAAAATAATAGGAATTTCTACCTTTTCCCCTCAAAATAAGTGAAATTTCTGCCTTTTGACCCAAAAATAAATGGAATTTCTGTCTTTTTGCCCCAAAATAAAAGGAATTTTTGTATTATGCCCTGAAATAAGTGAAATTTCTGCAATTTTGCCCCAAAATAAAAGAAATTTCTGCCTTTTTGAAACAAAATAAGGGGAATTTCTGTCTTTTTGCCCCAAAATAAGGGAAATTTCTGCCTTTTTGCCCCCAAATAAAAGAAATTTCAGCCTTTTTACCTCAAAATAAAAGGAATTCCTGCATTTTTGCCACCAAATTTTAAGAATTTCTGCATTTTTGCCCCAAAATAAAAAAAAATTTCTGCCTTTTTTCCCAGAAATAAGTGAAATTTCTGCAATTTTGCCCCAAAATAAGTGAAATTTCTGCAATTTTGCTCCAAAATAAGGAAAATTTCTTGAATTTTGCCCCAAAATAAGTGGAATTTCTGAGTTTTGCCCCAAAATAAGGAGAATTTCTGTCTTTTTGCCCCACTATATAGGGAATTTCTGCCCTTTTGCCCCACAATTAAAGGAATTTCTGCAATTTTGCTCCAAAATACGGGGAATTTCTGCCTTTGTGCCCGAAAATAAGGGGAATGCATAACTTTTTGCCATAAAAAAGGGAAATTTCTTCATTTTTCCTCCAAAATAAGGGGAATTTCTACTTTTGCCTCTAAATAAGTGGAATTTCTGCAATTTTCCCCCAAAATACAGGGAGTTTCTGTTATTTTTGCCCCAAAATAAAAGGAATTTCTGACTTATTACCCTGAAATAGGTGAAATTTCTGCAATTTTGCCCAAAATAAAGGAAATTTCTGCAATTTTGCACCAATGTAAAGGAAATTACTGTAATTTTGCCCCAAAATAAGGGGAATTTCTGCCTTTTTGCCCGAAAATTATGAGAATTTCTGCAATTTTGCTTCAAAATACGGGGAATTTCTGCTTTTTATCCCGAAAGTAAGGGGAATGTATACCTTTTGCCACAAAAAAGGGAAATTTCTTCATTTTTGCCCCAGAATAAGAGGAATTTCTGCCTTTTAACATAAAAATAAGTGAAAATTCTTCCCTTTTACCAAAAAATAAATGGAATTTCTGTCTTTTTGACCCAAAATAATAGGAATTTTTGAGTTATGCCCTGAAATAAGTGATATTTCTGCAATTATGCCCCAAAATAAAAGAAATTTCTGCCTTTTTGCCACAAAATAAGGGGAATTTCAGTCTTTTTGCCCCAAAATAAGGGAAATTTATGCCTTTTTGCCCTCAAATAAGGGGAATTTCAGCCTTTTTACCTCAAAATAAGGGGAATTTCTGCATTTTTGCCACAAAATAATAAGAATTTCTGCATTTTTCTCCAAAATAAGGAAAATTTCGGCCTTTTTCTTTGAAATAAGTGAAATTTCTGCAATTTTGCCCCAAAATAAGGGAAATTTCTGCCTTTTTGCCCTGAAATATGTGAAATTTCTGCAATTTTAACCCAAAATAAGGTGAATTTCTGCCTTTTTGCCCTAAAATAATGAGAATTTCTGCCTTTTTGCCCCAATATAAGAAAAATTTTTGCTTTTTTTTCTCTGAAATATGTGAAATTTCTGCAATTTTGCCGCAAAATAAGGGAAATTTCTGCAATTTTGCCCCAAAATAAGGGAAATTTCTGGAATTTTGCACCAGAATAAGTGGAATTTCTGAGTTTTGCCCCAAAATAAGGAGAATTTCTCTCTTTTTGCCCCAACATATTGGGAATTTCTGCCTTTTTGCCCCACAATTAGGGGAATTTCTGCAATTTTGCTCCAAAATACGGGGAATTTCTGCCTTTTTGCCTGAAAATAATGGGAATGCATACCTTTTTGCCATAAAAAGGGAAATTTCTTCATTTTTACTCCAAAATAAGGGGA